>NW_022196915.1:74951903-74963072 GCF_008632895.1 Mastomys coucha
CTGGCCCATTATATTGGGAGTCTTCACTCTCTTCTATACCTATTATACTTAGGTTTGGTCTTCTCATTTTGTCCTGGATCTCTTGGATGTTTTGGGTTAGGAGCTTTTTGCTTTTTGCATTTTCTTTGACTATTGTGTCAATGTTTTCTAAGGTGTCTTCTGCCCCTGAGATTCTCTTCTATCTCTTGCATTCTGTTGATGATGCTAGCATCTATGACTCCTGATTTCTTTCCTAGGTTTTGTATCTCCAGGATTGTCTCTCTTTCTGATTTTTTTATTGTTTCTATTTCCATTTTTAGATTCTGGATGGTTTTACTCATTTCCTTCACCTGTTTAATTGTGTTTTCCTGTAGCTCTTTAAGGGATTTTTGTGTTTCCTCTTTAAGAGCTTCTAGCTCTTTACCTGTGTTTTCCTGTATTTCTTTGAGGGTGCTATTTATGTGTTTCTTAAGGTCCTGTATCATTATCATGATAAGTGATTTTATATCTGAATCTTGCTTTTCCAGTGTGATGGTGTGTCCAGGACTTGCTATGGTGGGAGAATTGGGTTCTGATGATGGCAAGTGACCTTGGTTTGTGTTGTTTATTTTCTTATGCTTGCCTCCTGCAATTTAGTTAACTCTAGTGCTACCTGCCCTTGCTAAATCTGACTGGAGCCTGTCCTTCCTGTGATCCTGGTTGTGTCAGAACTCCTCGGAGTCAAGCTGCCTCTGTGATCCTTTGATTCTGGGATCCTGGGATCCTGGGCTTGTTAGATCACCTAGAAGTGTGGCTTTCTCTGTGTGTTGTGGGACTGGTTGCAGAGCTTGTGCCCAAGGTCTGCTCAGAAAACTAACCCAGACAGACCGGAAGCAACCAGAGTCACTTGGCTGGTGGAGTTCCTGTGTGCCTGGTCCCATTGGTCCCAGTTACTCCCAGTGTTGGGACAGATGTTGGTTCCTGCTGTGTCAGTGGATCCTGGGTGTGTCAGTGTACCTGGGAGTGGAGCTTTCTCTGGGTGTTGTGGGCTATATATTTTTTTTTATTGTGTATATGTTTCCACCTGTATATTCCATAGTGAAGGGTGAGAATGTCAAATGACTACTAGTAGATCCGGTGGGTTAAACTTAGATCATTAAGTAGGGTTACAAGTGCCTATGCCCACTAAGACATCTCACCAGCATTGTTTATTATTATCCTTTAACTAACATTTTCTTTATTAGAAATTGAATTAAACACAGTAACGTAAAAATAGTAAAGGAGCAAAATAACACGTGTGAATATGAATTTTGACAAATTGATTACAGATGCTAAAATTTATTTTGTGTAGTATTTGGATATGTAAGTTTTAACTTCTATATAAAGCAAAGAAACTAAAGTGCAAATATTTTATTTAACATAGGAATTCCCAGTTTCCTGTTCCATTGTTCTCCTTTGATCCTTATACAACTCCATCTCCTCTCTCCTTAATTTAAATCTTTTCCCTTTGACCCCTTAGTAAGTTTCTAGTCTTCTATCATAGGGGAAGGGGTACAGCAATGGCTTTAAATGATGTTCAAATCCTTTTGAAAGTCATATAGAAAAGCCACTACTGTAGAAATTTCTTATATTCAGGCAAACATAAATAACAGCTAAAATATAGTTACATTGTAATGGAGAGAAGATATGCCTACTAATCTCAAATTGAAAGGAAAAATGAAATTTTAACTATTTCATAAAAAATATTTTTGAGTTTTATCTATTTTCCTACATATATTTAATTTACATATGTAAGTGTTCACCTGTGGATAGAAATTTAAAAAGATACCATTCTTATTTATTGTGAATGTTTAAAAAAGAAACATGGATGTCCAAGGATGTGTATGGTAGGAGTTGGAGTTGAGTATATACCTAATAGGGCTATACTATAAAATATAAATAACAATGATTGTGTTGTAGTTGGAAATGATATTTTGTTAGGTGTAGGCTGTTTATTTTCTCTGGAGATTGTTTTGTTGCAAAATGATCTACTACTTTTCTGTAATCCTGAGCAATTTCAATTCCCTAGTTTGTTTCCTGAGATATTGGAATCCTTTTCAGAATGTGCTAACTTGTGTCTCCAACCTAAATGCTTTCCTCTTGTCTTCCTATAGTAGTTCCAACATTCCTTCTTTTATACTAAATCCTTCAATATATTTTGAGATTTTTTTCATGTGCCAGGTGATTACGTATTAATCTAGTTTTATTCTTCTATTATAGATATCCAGTAGATCAGAAGCATATCTTGAACATGATTTTTCTCCATGTTATCTTTGTAATTTTTGAAACTGTCATGATTGATATTTTTTCTTTATGTCATTGATCAACATGTCTACTTTGATTCCTGTAACATATGGCTTTTGTTTGTCTTGTTCTGTACTGAACTTAAAATAATGTGTGTGTTGTTCTTTTTGCTGTCATTATCTGGGGTCTTTTCTAATTCCATACAAGCTTTAGAATGCCCTATTGTATGGCACAACACACACTGGAAAATAAAATTGAATTGAGTCTAAAGATTTCTTCAAGAGCATAGCTATAATCACAAAACAAATTCTGACAATGCTTGAACTTGTAGAATATGTTCATCTTTTATTCTTCTTTTCACTTTTTCTGTATTTTCCTTGACTAATTTTATTTCTATTTTTTAAAAAAAATATGTTATGCATAGGACTCTTTTTCCTTTTATTTTTCTTATGTCTTTTTCTGCTCCCTCAAAGGTCAGTCAAGGCCTCCAATTCACTTGAATATATATAAAATACAAATTATATGTTCATTAATACATATATATTAATGTATTATACATAGAATTATTTATTAACACACATATACATTAATGTATATGTATATTTAAAAATATGAAGATGCATATATTAATGAACATATAATCTAATCTGCAGGCTCCATTCTATGTTCATATAAGTATAAGGATGGTTAAGTGGTAGTAGATAAACAAATCAGTATGCTAATTCCTAGAAAAGTCAAATTCTTCCTCCTTCAGTAGTTGTTAAATGGGCCTTCAACATTTTGGGGAGCCCTGTAAGATTTTATTCACCTATGTTGAGATAGCAATTAGTGTTTAGAAATAGTTCAGGTATTGTTTAAGAAATAGTGGTATGAATTTATGGGTGTAGCTTTCCTATCATGGTGCCTTATTTAAGATTTTATTGTGTGAAGTGATAGCATAAATGTAGAAGAAACAGCAGTACCCACCTGTGCAATGCCAGCCAATCAGAAACTGCTGCTTGGAAATGGTGCTTGCTTGGGACCAGTGGTACTCTGGTGAATGGTATAAAGGGTGCCCACAAGAATTAAGAAAGGATCTTGCTTGGGACAGCGTTCAGAAGAGCTTGTTGCTGTATTCTCACCTGCTCAGAGTCTGAGCTGTTGATTCCACATCACCTCATCTCCAACCCAAAGGGCAAGTATCGTCAGGCATCAGGCAATCCAGGGAACAAGCCACACATGACCAAATTAATTCTTATAGAGAAAACATTTAATTGGGACTAGCTTAGAGTTTCATAGATTTAGTCTGTATTGCCATGGTGGGACATGGCCACATGCAGGTTCACATGGTACTGTAAAAGAAGTTAAGAGTTCTACATTTTGATCCATAGGCAGCAAAATGAGAGTGTGATCCACACAGGGCGAAGTTTGAGTATAGGAGAACACAAAGCCTGCATCCACACTGACACATTCCTCCAACAAGGCCATACCTCATCTCCTAATAATGCCAATCTCTAGGAGCCAAGCATTCAAACACATAAGTCTATGAGGGCCATTCTCATTTAAACCACCACACCTGACAATCACAGAGCAGACTTTTGGTCCTCTGACTCCTACAATCTTTATATATTCTCTTCCATGAGTGAATACTATTGCAGTGGGAGTAGTGCCTGAAATGTAACAGCTGAGGCTGCATATTCCAGGGTCGGGAATTTACAGATTTGAAAAGAATTAAACTCTACTTTCACCAACTTAATTTAAAAAGATTTAATATTCCCTTTATCTATTTGTTAATCAATTAATTCAGCGGTGATCATTGATAGCTAATATTATTGCTTTCTTAAACACCATAAAGAGGTATCATATACTTTCAATCAGAAAATAGGACAATGTTACAGAAGACCAAACCAAGATAAATTTGGAAATACTTGACAATGTTTTATATCAATTATCTTTTCATAGTATGATTCATTGGACTATTGGATGTTTGTAAGAAATATAATTTTTCAACTCAATTCCAGATCTTCATATTTTCCTAGTAAATAAATCCAAGAAAAAGTTTCTTTGCATGCCTTCTCAATACCGTTGTGTAGTAAAAATACAAGATTTCATAAGTTTGAATTCAAGAATAGAAATAACTGGATAAAGACTATAATCAAGTGCTCAAAGCATTATTCATCATGATTAAAGAGAAGGCCACTAAGAGAGACATATTCTTCCAGTGACTACCTGGAAGCATCAGACAGAACAGACAAAAAGCTAAAGAGCTCAAATTATATCCTTCATCACTCTTGGAACAATTTTTATTTTACACACACATATACACACACACACACACACACACCACCACCACCACCACCACTACCACCACTACCACCACCACCATCACCACCAAGAACAACAACAAAAACAAAATAACACTTATAAACTAAGTCTGTTCACAGATATCTGTCAACATCAACAGCTTTAATTCGCCAATAAAGGAGAAAGAGTAACAGAATGTGAAAACAGAATCCATCCTAAGGTAGGTCTTCTGAAAAAAAAATACACACACACACACACACACACACACATACACACGCACACACACATATACTCAGGTCCTCTGGAGCTAGAATTTTGGTGAGTGTGAGCTACCCAATATAGATGCTCTACATCAAATCTGGTCCTCTGCAAGAGCAGTGTGCACACTTAACCAGTTAACTATATCTCTAGCCACAACAACAACTTTTAGTTGTTCCTTTCTGATTTTCATATGTTATTGATGGAAATGACTGTGATATGTAGAAACCATTTTCAATTACTTTTTTTTTACTGATGTAGGAAAATAAAGTGATAGTAATAAATTAGTAAGTAAATCTCTGCTACACTTATAGTTTATATTCTGTAATAGCAGGACTTGTGAATTCAAAAGACACTCTATCAAACATTATTGAATCAAGCTTGATGTCTTCAATGCAAAATATTTTCTAGCTGTGATGTAACAGCATTTTAGCTGGACTTCATACTAAGTGACATTTGTTCCTGAATATTTACACATTTACTCTACAAAATTTTTTCTCATCCTTTTCTGATGTTCATCAAACATTATGAAGGTGTTAATTATAGAAAATAATCAATAAATATGTACAATGAGTGCCTTAAAATTACTTCATTAGATATTAGCATTTGTAAGTTTTATATGTCAATACGTTTACTTAGCTACGTGGTATGAAATCCTTCAAATACTCTACATAATCAAGTATCATCTTTATAATCTTCATTAAAATGGACCTATAAGATATGTCTATTATTTACCATTTAATACGAACTGATCTTAATGCACATTGTAGCTGAAAAAGACGAAATCTCCCTCACTTTTTCATAAAAGCTCCTGTAAACATGTGAAACCTAGTTTGTTTTGGGAAGTCATGCAGAGTGAAAGAATCATCTGTCTTATACATAAAAATTGGGCAGTGAATCATTGTGAAAATATGTAGAAGTGATTTGTTCATCTTTCCAGCCATGGGAGAAGGAAGGTATTGAAAAGAGAAGATGATGGTCATTTTCCATTACCTGTTTTCATATAGCCCTGGATAAGGCTGTTATAGGTAGAATATTTTAAATGTATTCTTCCAACATACTTCCCTTATATTAAAATGTATGACATTCTTGGCAACCCTTTAAATATTTATATCCCACTTCCCCTGAGTTCACAAAATTCAGGTAAACAATATATATTGAATGAAATCAGTGGATAGAAGTAATCTTCTAAGTCCCTACCATATTAAGTTTTATATTTTTCACAGTATATCTTTGTATCTGTTATAAGTTTAAATGCAAATATTACACTGGAAAGACAGTATTAAGTAAGTACATAAAACTAGTACCTAGGAAAAATAGGTAGTTTACAAATGTATGCAACAACAAATTCCATAAACAGTCAAGTCATTTTTGTGACCAAATTCATGTATATTTTATACTCCTTGGGAGACTTAAGTATTTTATACAATATGATTATTTTTATTTAAAAAATGAAATATGTAGCCATAAATAAAACATAATATATTTTCCTTATTTTTAGCCCTTTTATTTAGAAGCAAGACAGAAAATATATAACAAAGGAGATTCCACAGAAAGTAAATATGTGATTACTAACTTATAAAACTTAACTATCATTTGACAAAATTATTCTTTAGTAATAGAATTTAACTGTAATACTGGAAGATACTACTTTTAAAGCACATTCACATGCATGTACTTTTGAAATTTTTATTTACCCAACTAAGATTAAGAAGACAACTGATGTCTTATAATTAGAGATATGTCTTATTAAAATCTTATATGATATGATATAGTTCATGTTACATACATACAGTTTTGATCAAATATGAGCCCTAGTTTTTCAGAAGAAATACTTTAGCTATTTTCATTGTTTTTTATTATCATATTTATTTTTATAATTTTTAATAACAATCATTTAATTAAAATATTCATTAAGTGATTAGTCACAATTAATATATACAGGTTTATCCATAACAAGTATTTTCAGTCAAAAGATACATCCTTTTGATTTTATCAACATATATGCTATTTACCTTTTATATCATTATATTCTCCATGTGTGCCCATTCTTCTCCTTTTAAAGAAATTATATATTTAAATTATTTTGAAAACATCTGGCAATTTCAGCCTTCTTCACTGTGTAGTCCTGATCTGGTAAGATTTGGAGCATTGGTCATATAAATTAAGATATAAATTCCACAACCCTGTAGCCATCAAAATTCTAAATACTTACTTAATCCAATATTTTGTACAAATGTGTTCATTTTTTGATTCTGCTTCAACTCAGGTTGATTTACACAATTAACTTGTTCCGTTTAACGGGATTTTATTTTTCTCAAAAAAGTTTACTTGCTCTTTTATTAGCTTTTGCTTGTGTTCAGTGAGGTACCCTGTCTAATGATATTTGCCCATTTGCTCCATGAGTTTATACTCCTCTTTTGTACCATAGCATTTCTTAGTGCTGTGTGATTCTAAAAGCAATCCATTGCTTTTGTGATGCTGAAACTGTATATTTCTGATGGTATAAACTAGAAGTACTTATTTCAAGTGTAGATGTTATTTTTCTGTTGATCTTTGTGATGTTTTCTAAGAATAGAATCATTTTGTGAAGAGCATCGATTGGGTTCAAGTGAGATCACCAAATAAGTTGTGAAAAAGCCCTGCACTTCATATTTTGTAATCTTTGAAATGAATGTACTGACCAATTTCAAGGTTTAGAAGAAAAGAATCAAAAACTGTGCTGTATTTGTTTAGAAATGTGCAGAATGCGTTAGATAAACCAATCAATATCTAATTACAAGTCTGCAGCATTCTCTGTTTTAATGCTTTAGCTTTCACGGAGATAAACCACCTGCTGTGTGACCTGATGTATTTGTTCTGACAGCACTTTTAAAGGACTGTTCAAAACCTGGCAATGACTGCATTCTTCAATGAGAAATAATTTTCCAAGAGACTTATTTCCACTCATGTTTGAATGAAGGTTAACAAAAAAAACCCAGAAACAACACAAAAACCAGGAAGTGAATGAGTAAACAAATACACAATACTTCAAATCTTTGCTTCTGTTTTTTAAAATATATTTATTATTCCTATTGTTTATTTACATTTCAAATGTTATCCCCTTCCCAGTCTCTCTTCCAGGAACTCCCACTCCATGCCCCACCCCCTTTTGCCTCTAAGAGGGTGTCCCTCCCACCCATCCACCCACTCCTACCTCACCCCTCTAGCATCCCCTTCTTTAAGGCATCGGTTCTACTTAAATTAAATGCAATATTTAAAACAGCATCATTGCTACTCTAATTAAAAGATGAAATTGGGAATTTGGGTAATACTGTGAATTTTGTCAGCCATCATATATGGGATGGTTGTGGAGCTGAGAACAAATGTAACCATTAAAACCACTCAAGCATATCGCTGTCTATCCACACAGCATATAGATTCTTAGCACTTCTATTTGTTTCCACAAAATATATTCATTCTTACTGATCTTGTTTTCAGTCATGAATTCTAATATATGCCATGCAAGGCTCTATATCACACTCTGAATAGAACTCATATATTCATAATCTCCAAGCCTTAGAGTGCATCGTGGTAATACTGCATCAAGAATGGACTAATACAACAGCATTTTCTGATTCCTTGAAATTCCAAATGTTAATGTTTAGCTAACAAAGATGTAAGGAAGAAAAAACAAGCATGGGAGTGTTTCTATCTCTTTTAGGCTGCTTTAACTATTGTTATTTAGTTGGGTTAAAAGTTATGGGTATTTTTAACAATGGTTTAACATGGTAATGTTTAACATTACTGTGTAGTATCATCATTATTCTTTCTTTGTTAAAATAATAGATGTTAAAATTAGAGTTTTAGCTGTGAAGATAACACTGTTCATGTTCTTTGTTGCAATCTCAGATTTTGAATTTCTATGAGGACAAAGTGGTTTCCTGGCTGCCTCTGACCTACAGAGGTTATTGAACTCCTTGAACGCATCTTTAAGACCTGCAGACTGGTGTAGTGAAATAACTTCTGTTATTTCTTTTCTTTGATTAGTTTTGAAAACTACATGTAGTATGTACCAATTTTACTGGAGCAGATAGTACAAAATCATGCTATTTCTGCCATTATCTCCCTAAGAATACACTCCTCCGGAATTCTGTCAGCATTAATTTCTTAATGTTTACTCAGAGTAAGAAACCTCCCTTGTGATACGTTATGGAAACTAGAACAGTTTCTATTGTTCTAACAGTGGTCTCTAACACCACCACTTATAGTTACATGCTCTCAGTATCTCAGGAACTTATGTCTGAAGGTACTATCTCAGAAGCATAAACAATGTCACAATTAATGTGAAAAACGTGTATTTGTTATAGGTATAGTCAAATGATGTGTGCTTTATTTCATAAAAGACCATATGCTTAATATTGCATTAAGGATACTCACACAAACACACACACACATATGCCTAATGGAATATATATTCCCATATTGTATGTGAATGTAAATATATCAATAAATACATCTGTATATATAACCTGTTATGTCCATAAAAACTAGATATTTTTCAATTACATTGGTATATATGTTTGAATAAATGCATGATCTGACTTAACCACAAAGTGCATATTATGTATTTATACAGATTCACATATATACAAGCTCTTATTCTTGTGTATGATTTTTCACACTTTTTAAATATGTGTTCATGGGTAAAATATGTGTGTTTCTATTATTTCTGCTGAAGCAGGAGTGAAACTTTTACCTATATTTAATCACAATACATCTTTTAATAAAGTATTTATTTCTAAATTATAAATATGATGTTTAATTTATGCTGGTATTACTGTGAAAAATAAGTTTTCATAATCATGCAATTTTAAAATAATCATTTAGTTTGATAGTCTAATTATAGTTATATAATTACAATTGCCATATATGCCTACATATGCTAGTCAATATTAAGTTTTTAATATTATATTTTTTTGAGATTATGTTATACTTACATGATTTATCTACTTGTTTTCTTCCTCAAAACTATACCTTATGCACTTCTTTGCTATCTTTCAAGTAATATCCTTTTGGCAATTAATCGTTACTAAACAAAAACACACAGACACACACATATACACACATACCACAATGTTTTTCTGAATACATAAATATAATCTATTCAGTCTTTATCCTGTTTTGTGTATGTATTTCAGACTGACAATTTGGTATTACACAACCAATTGATAACCTCATTACCAGAAAAAAAAAGGCTATTTCTGCACTCCCAGCTCTCCATAATTCTTTCTGTAAATTTGGGGATACTGAGCTGTCCCCTTTCCACAACAGCAAGTCAGTTGCTGTTGCCCTAGTTCAGGTTATGATTTGGCAACCATGTTAGTGAGTTGTATGGGTGTAGCTTATGACACTACTGGGAAACACAATCTAGTAGCACATTCTCTGATCATCTGGCTCTTAATCTTTCTTTCTGATCTTCTGTGATGATCTCTGAAGCTTGTGTGCAGAAGTGGTGCTAAAGATGTATCAGATAGTACAGAGCCAAGCCACTCCACATTTTGATTGGTTGTCGATCCCTGAAATGGTCTCCACCTATTTCAGAAAAGAGTTTCCTTGATTAAGGATGAAGACTACACTCATTTGTTGATATGATCACAATTTATTAGATAGTATAATGATTTATTTAGTAAAGTGGCAGCTGCAGGTTCTCTTCAAAGATCTGTGACTTCACTAGACCTTAAGTATTATCAGGCAGATTTCTTTCCTTTTGAGTGGTATCCTAAGTCCAATTACCACTTTTCAGTTACCATCTTAGAATTTCTGGTCTGTGAGCTATGAGAAATAGTCATTGCTTATAATCTATACAGATTTTACCATGTTTTTATGATATTAGAAATGAACTGGGCGCGAGGAAATAAAGGGTGGGAGAGAACCACATCCTGCCAGAGCTCGGGAAGACTGGAGAGGCAGACTCTGGAGACTGCCACAGGATTATGGGTGTCTGACCATGTTAGGCTTCTGGACCCCGCTTGTCGGGTAGGAGGGAATGGGGAAGGCACAGTCTCAGCTCCAACAGATTCGCTGAGGTCTGTGGGAGAGCGGGCTGCACAGGGCTAGGAACAACAGGTTCTCAGTCTTAGACATCCATGACACAGCTGGATGTCGTAGAAGAGCTGAGAATGAAGAGAGGGCCCTGGGGTCAGCTCCCTGGGCCCAAAGGGAGAAGGGGCAGGGGGAGAAGGTGCTACCTGGTTCCAGTGCTGGCTAGAGTCCTTGGTCCAGTCTGGCAACTGGAAATGCTGGGATGCCTTCCTGTGGGAGATTAGATTAGCTCTTTAGGGAAGGCCTATTCCATTGCTCCACCCCTGTGAGTAGATGAAAGGAGATAGTCCATGGTTTTGGAGC
>NW_022196915.1:74963082-74987579 GCF_008632895.1 Mastomys coucha
GAGGCTGGCTATGGCCACGTGGAGAGAGGGTAAAGGGAGGGGAAGAGATGGAGCAAGAGGTGAGAGTAAGAGATAAGAAAGACAGCAAGAGCTTAAGAGCGGAAGGAGGGGCCCAGCAGCCCCTTTTACAATAGGTTGGGCTACCTGGCTGTAGCCTAGGTGGAGTCTAGCAGAATACCAGGAGCTTGGAGCATTACCTAAGCGACTGATAGCCACAGGATTACAGAGTTGAGGGCTCATGAGATCAGGAGCTTTATGTTTGGGAGCATAACTTATGGTTTCGTCCATTGTAGAATTTTCTCCTGGGTCTCCAGCGTAAGCCTTGCTCAACCAGAACACAAACTACCTTTCCTGGACCAACAGACCAAGACAGAAAAAAAGCAGTTTTAATTAAAGTTCAGTTTGAAATTTCAATTTAAAGAATCAAATAAAAAAAAGAATTCATCACAACAAATAAAACAGTTTTATGTAATTGATATATTACAATGGATACTAAATTTGAAATACATAGGTGAAATTTCTCCATTTTCATTAAAATTGATCATGTTTTTTGAAGGGAAAAGGAGGAAGAGTGAATCTCAGGGAGAGAGAAACTGAAGGGGAAAATGGGGGGCAATGTTAGAAGGGGCAGCAGCAGTGAGGATGGAATGCATAAAGAAGAAAGCCTAAGATTTACAAAAAGAATAATGATATTTAGAAATTTTTATCTTGTTGGCTCAAAGTTTATGAATAAAATGTTGATAATTTTATTAAAGATCTCATTATAAATATAGAAAAATTAGAAAAAATTATCAGTTTTTGCTTTTGAGAAAGTATTATCTAAAATTACCAAAACTATGTTGCTCAAGTTTATCAATATTTGTTCACTGGAATTGCATCAATATTTCATGTTCCTGATTGATTAATACATGAAAAAATCATTTTCAGACACAAATTGATATTAGCATATAGATAGAAATGAATATTATGTCAATAGTGATTGACAAAGTTGATTTTTGTGACTGCCTCATTTTAGATTAGTTTTACCTTTTGTTTTAGAAGCATTTTAGATTAGTTTTACCTTTTGTCTTAGAAGCAGAAAATTTAAAATAGTGCTTCAATTTTCCAATCCATTTAAAATGAAAAGAAAGTAATAAGGTAGTGAAAAATAATAAAGGCTTTACAGTTAGCATATGATTGGCATTTGGCTAAAATGTGTTTCTGTTGTAAAGTCTAGCATCAATAAATCTGTAGTGACTTCAACCACACATTGTCTTACAAGTACTCAAATGTAAAGCTGTGACTACAAAATAATATCAATACTTTTTTTTGCATTTGTGTGTGTGAATTTCCACTGAAATGATACTGTTGCTATGTATAAGATGTATTTGGAATGAAATTAAATACATAAAATGCATAACTTAATGTTGTAAAGGATTTTTCATATTGGAAGTTAAGTTAGAAAGCTTTGTACCTTACTATATGATAAGCAAAGAGAGTTTATATATACACAAGTATAATGAAATGATAAATACACAACACATACTAAAATTAGGATGCCATGTTAGACAATAAAAAATTATAAATATTTAGAAAAAAAAAGAATAAAAGGAGGGGATTATTGTATATATCAGAAACAGAGAAAATATTTACAAAATATTTACAAAAATATGCCAGGATGTATTCAAGAATTTTATAATTCATACATACATTCTAAGCCCCTAAAATCATGCACAGTTATGTGTATAAGGAATATGGGTATATGTAGGGCAGTGGTCTGTTCAGGCCACTTAGGCTCAGTCAAGTAATAGGCCTAGAACCTTGGATCCCCAGTGGGTAGTTTCTGCTTTCAGGGGGTAGAAGGAGTTCAGCTGTAACTCCTAAGACTTTGGTCCCTGTTGCAGTCACAACCTCCCACAGTTGTCCCCACAGGAGATGTGTGCTCTATCATGTAGACGATGCTCCAATTTCCCAGCATTCTAGCTGGACCCTACCCCCAGTTGTGTGACCACAGCAAGAATGCCTCACCCAACAGATAGCCATGCTCCATACAATATAAGGGGCAGTTCACCTCCTCCTCCCTCTCTTGCTCTTCCTCTCCTCTCTTGCTCTTCCTCTCCTCTCTTGCCCTCTTTCCTCTCTTGCCTTCTCTCTCTCCCCTACTCTTTCTTTTCTTCTCTTGCTTCCTTCTTTCCTCTTTCTCTTTCTTTCCTCTCCTTTCCTTCTCTCTATTTGACCAGCCTATTTTCTCTTTCCTATAATAAAATATCTCGTTTATACATTGCCTCCTTTTTGACCAATGCACCCTGCCACAGACTTCAGCAGCAGGGAGAGATCTCAAGGCCACAGGAGAAAGACACACAGGTCCCACAGGTATACTTATTTGAAATAATGAAAGGTGGAAAATTAAAATCTGGGACAATGCACTTAAGTTTTTCTTGAATGCTAAACTATGTAGGATTAAAACAAAAAATGTTAAAGATTCATAAACTATCTCAGACTATTTAATAAAATGCATAAAATAATAATTTTATGAATATCATTAATGTATGAATTTTTGGAAATTGAATTTGCTTATAACAAAAATGTATTAAATCAACATTCAAGTTTTAAGATTTATATTATTATTCATTTCTAGATTTCTCTGTGTTTATATTTGTATGTATGTGTCTAGGAGCCTGTCACACAGGCCAATAGTTGGCATTAGATTCTCTGTAGCTTTAGTTATAGGAGTTTGTGAGTCGTGAGAAATATGTTCATGGAAGCAAAGTTGTCCTTCTTCATTTGCTGCAAATTCTCTTAAATGCTGACCAATCTCTCCAGTTACTCAAAACAGCTTCACGTTTAGTGTCTTTACTATTTTGGATATAATCTTGATCAATTGTTCCAATAAGGGACATTAATCCCAGTTTCATAAACTAGAATACTGACAAATTTCTCTACTTAGTACCATCATAGTATGTGCCTCATGATGTTCTATAAACAAATAATGGCTTGTAACTCAAGCCCCCTCAGTGTCTCTTTTTCTCCTTGAACAATTTCAAAGCATCTGTTCTTTTATTTCACCTTTTTTCCCAAGCTTCCAGCTCCATGGGGTTTCTTGTACCCTTGTAAGTCATTGCATAACCCAGCACTCAGGATGTGATCGATGTTAGCAGCCACTGTCCCTGACAGATGCTGTTTCCCACCAGTGATTTGTCATCTATCATAGACATGTAATGCTCAACTATTTCTTGATGATTTAGTATCCCAAATCCTGTATTCTACAGATTCTGTTTAGAGCAGGAAAACCTTAGCATGTTTTGGAAAAGATGCAACAATCTCCATCATTTTCTCAATATAAGAAAACTAAGAGAAATTCAGAGCTCAAGTCATTTTGTATTACATTTTTCTAAGAAGAAAATAGCACTCTGTTGTCTATTTTTACATGTTATAGTAGAAAACAGTATTTTAAAAATAGAATGTTTTCACTCTATGCTTCATATAATAGTGAACAGGACACATAAATTGCAATAATCATGTTATGGTATGAGACAAAATATAAAACAAATTCCATTATGCAATTTCTCAATACATGACAAAAATATATTGTCAAATGACTAGAGGCAATAATTTCATTTTAATTTATACTAGAAATTTTAGTGGGATGACTGGGATAATTGTTAATCTAGAGGAAAGAACAAGTTCCAGGTTTTGGAAAAATTCACCATTATCTATAGGTAATAAACATATTACTTTTCTGAGGATTTTGTTTTCAAAATTTGCTTTGACTAAAAGAAAAATTTTCAAAAAATTTACATTCAATTTTATGAAATTCTTTACTTCATAGAAATAGATCAAATACTTTATACATATATCATCAAAACACAATGAACAGAATAAAAAATGTTAATAAGTCAAGAAAAATATAACTATCTTACAAGATACTCTACATTTTATATCCTTTATCTATACTCTCAATATTAATTTATAATTTTGTAGATTTATTTTGTAGGATTAGCAAGTATATAAATCATTGGAGTACCTTGTTAAAGCAGGTGACCAAAAGTAACACCCGGGGTGTTGATTTAGTAGCTTGAGAAGATTTCCACATAATTAGCATCTTTAGCAAATTCACAAGTTACAATGACTCTTTCACACCAGTTAACCCATTTTTGAGCTACTACTCTAAAATTTAAGTATTAGAAGTACATGACTACAGAGCTTCCTTAGAATTTCTCTTTTGGCAGCTGAACTAGATGGAACAGGCTTGGCTCTCATCAACATGCTCTTTAACAGGTGGTAATGTGTTAAGAGTGAGCAGAGGCAATCATGGCATGTTCCTCTCCAGGTCTAAATTATTCCCTTTATCACACAAAAATTGTTTATACTGATTTTTAGATAACATTTCTGATCTTTTCTTCATGTGTGAATTCTTCTAAGTTACACAGCGAGTTGCAACTCTTAAACAAGTATATGAAAATGCAAGTTGTCTTTAGGCAGTAGAAGCTTTAAGTTGTTCCAGGACTCATGTGAGTGTGGGTGAACTGTGTGTTAATCAGTGTTTTAGTATATCTCCAGGTATATTGTTCTGCTACCTTATAATGTATGTTTTGCCCAAACCTGGGTAGCCCCAATAAGGTTGACCTCCTGATTTAGTGTAATTCAGATAATCTTATATCCACTGGATTCTTATAAAAGCTACCTGTAACCCGGACACCTACATATACCCTACCTTAGGTTTGTATGTAGTTAATGTGTAATTCAGGTCTTGACATAAATAAGTTGATTATATTTCTTAAATTTATTTTGTTTTTCCAAATGAAAAAAAATAAAGAGTATGCTCATTCCATGGATTCACAAGTTGAAAATAAATACAAATACACCAATAAAACCAGCAACAACAAAATGCAAAACAACAATTCTTTAATAATGCACACCTGGATCTCTTTATCATCCCAGTGTCACAAAAGCTTAATTAACTTAAAGCATGTCCATTAAAAATTGTGGAACTCATATTGCACCAGACACTATGTGTAGGACCATGCAAATATCATTTGTTTAATTATGTCTTTATTTATAGTATCTAGTAAACACTAATGAGAGAATACACAGATACTAGTTATGATAGATATAATTGTTGATAATGCAACTGATCTCATTTGCTAGAGTATTTCATTTGAACTCAAGTTTTAGTATTACTTCAGGATCCTCAATATGATAGTTCTTAGAAACTGTTGTACTGTAAAGTCTCATTAAAAAGACAGATAGTAGGTACAACATTAATGTACTGGCTGGTTCTGTGTGTCAACTTGACACAGGCTGGAGTTATCACAGAGAAGGGAAGCCACTGATTTTTAAGAAGTCTGTGGGATGTTCTGTAGGAGCTTGGAAGATCATGTTGAGAACAGTGCAGAGATGGAGGCCTGGCTTGTGAAATTTCAGAGGGAAGATTAAAGACCCTTATCAGGGCCATGTTGTTTTGTTTGTGAAGATTCTGTGGTTCTGGTTAGCTGGGGCTGAAGTATCAGCTATGATTAACAAGATACCAGAACTACTAAAGTGAAAACTTTGCATTACTGGGACTATTGATGCTGGCTAGCTGGAGCTAAGAAATTAGTGGTGAATAAGAAGAGACCAGCATCACTGAGGTGACATCTTCTGGGAAGTGTTTTCTGAGAGCACAGAAGCTGTGTTCCAGAGATAGCCAAGGTTGTACCTTGTCCTCCAGCAGGACTTGGTAATGTGTAAGAGTCACCCAGGTGGTACTGGTTTTGACAGCACGAAGGGGTCATGAAGAGCAGCTGAGGCTTGGCAGAGTGAGAGGCCATGGAAGGCCATTGGTGAAGGTGCAGCCTCAGTTTGCAATTGATGGCCCAGGATTGAAGTTGTCATGCAAAGGAATTGAGGCTTGGCACCATGAAGACAGTCTATGAAAAGCTATTGGTAAAGCCTAGTTACAGCAGTGTTTTGGGAGTGCCAGTACCATGCAATGACCACCAAGGACAGCAACAGTGGAGTACAAGCATCTGGAGCCCAGAAGACAAGATGTGTGCTACAATGGGCAGAGCTGGAGAAGTGACCAAAGCCCTTAGAGGAGCCCAGAAGATACTGAGTTGGACCCCAGACATTGATTTTGCTTTTGATTGTGACTGTTCCCTGATATTTTTCCCTCTTTAAGGAAGAAAGTATTTTAGTGGAGCCCACAGTTAAGAGACCTTGAATTTTAAAAGATATTGGACATTTTAAATAGATTGAACTTTTAATATGTAAAGACTGTGGGACTTTAGATCTTGGGGATGAATAAGAAAGTAAGGGTTGAGGCTTAGTAGTGATGTGTTTGTGTGTCAAGTTGACAAGGGGTCAATTGTACTGGCTGGTTTTGTGTGTCAACTTGACACAGGCTGGAGTTACACAGAAGGGAGCTTCAGTTGGGGAAGTGCCTCAGTAAGATCCAGCTGTGGAACATTTTCTCAATTAGTGATCAAGGTGGTAGAGCTCCTTTTGGGTGGTGCCATCCCTAGGCTGGAAGTCTTGGGTTCTCTATAAGAGAGCAGGCTTAGCAAGCCAGGAGAAGCAAGCCAGTAAGAAACATCTTTCCATGACCTCTGCATCAGCTCCTGCTTCCTGACCTGCTTAAGTTCCAGTTCTCACTTCCTCTGGTAATCAACAGCAATGTGGAAATGTAAGCTGAATAAACCCTTTCCTCCCCAACTTGCTTCTTGGTCATGATGTTTGTGCAGGAATATAAACGTTGACTAAGACAATATGTTTATCTTGGAAATATTTTTTAATCTTTTATTTCTTTATTATTTACCCTCAATTTTATTCCCATCCTGGTTCATCCTCTGATTCTTCCACATCCCATACCTTCTCTTAGGCCCACTGTTTCTACGAGGACATCCCCACAATCCATACCCAACCCCACCATACCTCTGAATTCCCTGGGGTCTCCAGTCTCTTGAAAGTTAGGTGCATATTCTTTGACTAAACCCAGACCTAACAGTCCTTTACTGTATATGTGTTGGGAGCTTCACTGCCTGGTTGGTGGTCCAGTGTTTGAGAGATCTCATAGGTCCAGATTAATTGAGACTGCTGATCCTCTTACAGGGTCTCCTCCCCTACTCAACATCTTCCAGCTTTCCCCTAATTCAACCACAGGGATCAGGAGCTTCTGTCCATTGGTTGGGTAAAAATATCTGCATCTGACTCTTTCAGCTGCTTGTTGGGTCTTTTGGAGGCCACTCATGATAGGTCCCTTTTTGTGAGTGCTCCATAGCCTCAGTAATAGTGTTAGGCCTTGGAACCTCCCATTGAGTTGGATCCCACTTTGGTCCTGTCACTGTACCTTTTCTTCCTCAGGCTCCTCTCCATTTCCATCCCTGCAGTTCTTTCAGAATAAACAATTAAGGATCAGAGTTTTGATTGTGGGATAGCAACTTCATCCCTCACTTGATGCCCTGTTTTTCATTTTGGGTCTGAGTTAACTCACTCAGGATGGTATTTTCCAGTTCCATCCATTTGCCTGCAAAACTGTGGATGTCATCATCCTTTTAATAGCTGAGAATTCCATTGTGTATATGTACCACATTTTCTGTATCCATTATTCTGTTGAGGGACATCTGGTTTGTTTCCAGCTTCTGGCTATTACCAATAAGGCCACTATGAACATAGTGGAACATGTAACCCTGTGGCATAGTGGGGAATCTTTTGGGTATAATCCCAAGAGTGGTATTGATGGGTCTTCAGGTAGATCTAGTTCTAAATTTCTGAGAAATCTCCAGATTGATTTCTAGAGAGGTGTTCCTCTTTCTCCGCATCCTTGCCAACATCTGTTGTCACCTGAAATTTTGATCTTATCAATTCTGGTTGGTGTAAGATGGAATCTCAGGGATGTTTTGATTTACATTTCTCTGATCATGAAAGACTTTGAACATTTCTTTTGATGCTTCTCAGCTTTTTGGGGTTCCTTTGTTGTGAATTCTATTTTTAGTTCTATACCCCATTTTTTGATTGGGTTGTTTTTTTTTTTTTTTTTTTTTTTTTTTTTTTTTTTTTTTTTTGTTGTTGTTGTTGTTGTTTTTGGTGGTTTTATATATTTTGGAAATTAGCCAGATAACACCTGTGGGATTAGTGAAGTATTTTTCCCAATCTGTAGGTTGTTGATTTGTCTTATTGACTATATCCTTTGCCTTATAGAAACTTTCCAGTTTCATGAGGTCCCATTTATCAATTCTTAATCTTTGAGCATAAGCCATTGGAGTTCTGTTTAGGAAATCTCCCCCATGCCAATGAGTTCAAGGCTCTTTCCCACTTTCTCTTGAATTAGATGGAGTGCATCTGGTTTTATGTTGAAGTCCTTGATCATCCTTGACTTGAGCTTTGTGCAAGGTGACAAATGTGGGTGTATTTTCATTTTTCTATATACAGACAGCCAGTTAGAACAGAACCATTTATTGAAGATGCTTTCTTTTTCCATTGTACATGTTTGGCTTCTTTGTCAAAGATCAGTGTCTGTAAGTGTGTGGTTTGGTTTCTGGGTCTTCAATTCTAGTCCATTGATCAATGTCTTTGTCTCTATACCAATAGCATGCAGTTTTTATCATTATTACTCTGTAGTAGAGCTTGAGTTCAGGGATGGTGATTCCACCATCTGCTTTTTATTGTTAATAATTGTGTTCCCTATTCTGTTTTTTTTTGTTTTGTCTTGTTTTGTTTTGTTTTTTGCCTTTACAGGTGAATTTGAGAATTACTCTTTCTATGCCTTTGAAGAATTTCATTTTATTTAATTTACTCAGTCCTATTCTATTTCAACTCTTAGCTTCACCATTACATCTTTCACAAAAATCTTCTCTATATCTCCAATTAATGTATTCTGCTTCTACTCTTCTAATAACATTTAAATCTGTGTTGTGTACTGATATGAATGCATTTATGCATATTCTCTGATATTTGTATTTGAGGATGCTGTGAGACGTGCTGGAAAAATGGCTCAGCAATATTGTTGTAAAAGACTAGAGTGTATTTGTCAGAACTTAGACCTGGCAGCTTACAATTTACTGTGGCTCTATCTCCAAGAGATATAAGACCCTCTTGAAGATCTGTTCTCCTCTCTCACAGGCCTCCAAAAACACATGGCCAAAACAAGTAAAATAAATATAACTAGATTATTTTAAATATTCTCAAAATTAATAAAATAATTTAATTATCCCCTCCTCATCTTCATTGTCTAAAAATGCTCCCAAGATTATCTCAATCTGAAACAAAGTACACAATGCCTTATTGTTTACTGTACAATGCAATTGTATATAATAACTTTTAACAATACAGTGAGTTAGTAATATTTTAGTAAGCATTTACTAAAATTTGAATTATTCACTTCAATTTGAATTTATTATGATTTTAATAGTATGTTTGTTTTCTAACAATATAATATATTGATGTGATAGACTTTGATAGTTTTCTAACTACTTACAACATACAATCATACCTCGATGTACTAAGCAATACAGAAATTCTAGTCATTTTGATGGAAAAAGTTTTAAAATATCAGAAATCAATGGCTGGCACTCATGTTTTCAGGTAAATGATCTTTATTACAAAAAAATAAATACTAAGAAATGATTCAAATAGATAGAAATAAGTGAAAGCCTTTATAGTTACATCTGATGTCTACTCAATATCAATATGTTGTAGGTCACTCAGAAGCCAAACCGCACTTGTTTCAGGAAGTGATCATTAAAAATAGGGAGGAAACAGTTATATAAAGAGAGTACCACCTGCCCACTACCCTACCCACTATTTGTCTTGGTTGAAGGCTAAATTTATATAGCAAAGCTAATGCTGGAGAATAGTTCACATTTCAGGTATAGATATGTCATAAAAACTGTCAGAAAAGCTATCAGCTATAATGAATAATAAATGATCATTTATGAAGCAAAAATAAAACTAAGACAAATCACAAACCTGCAATGAAAAGAGAAAAAGAAACACAGTGAAGGGCAAGAGCAAGGCATCCCATTAGGGTTTCACTACAGTTTGGGATTAGTAAAAGGACTGTTGAAGGGACAAAGAATGAAAAGTGGGTAGAAAAAAATTAAGAGGAGCCTTTTAGTGCATTTCCAGATAGTGACACTTAAAAAAAATGGCTCAAGAAGAAGTAATGCACTAAAGTCTCTCCAAGAAATACATTTTCTGACTGCAAAAGACATTCTGAAATTTAAATTTAGTGGAGTCTGGAAATAATCATAAATATGCATCTTCATAATTCAGAGTCATAATATATGACTTATCCTGCTTCTTTAGAAATAATATTTTTAGCTAAATATCATATCTATAAGTAAAGAATTACAACTTATTGTTTTGTAGAACTTCATCTTAGAGAACCCCAAAATCACAACTTTACTCTTAAGAGGTATATCTTTATGTTTATGTTTTTCTATTGAAATTAAAAAGGTACAATATACTAAAAATATTCTAAACAATTGAATATTTTCTGTATATTGAAAATATTATAAATATAAAATGATGTGACTTACATGACAAATCACAAATTTGTATGATTAAAATTATGTGTCAGAGTAAAAGGTTAAGTTCTCATTTGGGTTTTAAAAAAGGAATGGATAAAGTTGGTAGGAAAGACTGATTGTAGAAGGATATATATGAAGGATTGGAATAGGTTGTAGATAGTAGATTCAATTAAATTGTATCATGCTATTTGTTTTTGCATTCCTCACAAAATAAATAACTATGATGCTTCATATATCATTTCCATTTCATATTGAGTTTCAGATAAAACACAATTGGTAGAAAGGAAGAAAAATGTGGCACTTTGTATACTTTACATGCACTGTTTTTTTTGTTTGTTTGTTTGTTTTCTTATTTGCTTTGAGGCATTTGCAAACATGTTTTTGTTCCATTAAACTTATACATATTTATTTTAATACACTGGGTCACACTAATGGACACAGAAGCTAAACACTGTTGGTACAGCAAGTTTTATGCCCTCTTTTCCCTTGTTTTTCTGCCTTCCCAGTCTTACAATTATTTCTCTTCTTCAGTTAGCTCCTAATTTCCACAAAATTCAATGTCACTTGCAATATTTGCCTTTTCACACTCCATGTATGTGACATGATCCAATAAATCAGACTCTTGTGTATTCAAGTAACTGGCATTTTGGAAGTAGAGGGATGCTACTCTCGTGCCCAGGAACTTGGATGCGTACCTTGCTTCTATCAGTTCTCTCTTACCATCCTGTCACACCAACTTCACTAGCTCTTTGTAGGTTTTGCTCTTCTATGTAGTGCACCTCCTTCTTTGAAAAGGAGTCAATCAGCAAGAAAAGTGCTCAATATGGGGTGCTCCATCCTTTATAGTCACCCCAGGTACTCTGTAGCTTGAACCACCTCCTCTACTGTCACAGCCCAAATAATTGGCTGTCTTCCAGTTCTTTATACTTTAATGATCATACCTTTCTTTTTAACTTTGAACTACTGCAAACTATTGACGTCTACAATAACTTAAGGGAGAAGGAGGAAGAGACTGTCAAGGCTTAGTTACTTTTGAAAATTCTTCAACTTAGGTCCAACTTATATCCTTATTATGTTTAACATATTACAACACTATTCTTTAAATTGATTTTATGGTGTTACTATTAAAGTATATTCTTTTCATTAGTAAATGATGAAATATTTCCTGAACATTTCCATGAAAAGTCCAAGAACAAGCTATTCTATTCTGTACAGTTAGTTGACATACTAGAAATTGATTTCAATAAACTTTATAAAACATTTTCTATATTTTTCTCGTGTATTTTGCTATGTCAACTTAATTTATAGTTGATCTTATACTACTTCTGTTTGTGATGATTTTTGATATGATAGCTTACTCCCACATATTTATTTTCCCTCAACTCTTTCCTTGAGAAGCATTTAAGTTTCTTTTTTTGTTATAATTCTTCCACCTCACATAGCCAATAAAGCATATTACTTTTTATGCCTCTACAGTAACTATCCATGCTTTATTTTGAGCTCAATGAACCTATTTTAAAAATTCAATATCTGTGATTTGATGAAATGACTTTGTGCCATGCAGTTATGGATGCATTTTTATTTCATTATTCTTATTTAATATGAAAGATGTCAGGTGTCAAATCGAGAGCAATACACTTTATTAGTTTAGATACTGCAATTGACTTGGCTGTTTCTTCTTAAATTTAATATGCAATTATATATGAGCAAGTGGCCCCATGACTCAAATGGAGTGATTTCTATTTACTGGAGGTAGTCTCTTTAGGTTCCATCTCCTCACTGTTTGGCATTTCAAATAAGATTGTGCCCATTGAGTCTTGGGAGCCTTTCACATCTCTGATGTTGGGGACTTTTTAGAACTTCCTTCCCATCCCACCTGACACTGCTGTATGTTTCTCTATTCATTCTCCTGCCCCTCGGAGCTTCTCTCCTGCCTTTTCCCATACCTGATCTTGCTCCCCTTTATGTCCCCCTCCCCTCTCCCACCGAGGTCATTCCTTCCCTCTGATTCCCATGACAATTTTGTTCTCACTTCTTTTTTTTTTTTTTTTTTTTTTTTTTTTTTTTTTTTTTTTTGTTTTTTGAGACAGGGTTTCTCTCTGTAGCCCCGGCTGTCCCGGTACTCACTCTGTAGACCAGGCTAGCCTCGAACTCGGAAATCCGCCTGCCTCTGCCTCCCAAGTGCTAGGATTAAAGGCGTGCGCCACCACCGCCCGGCTTTGTTCTCACTTCTAAATAGAATTAAGGCATCCATACTTGGACATTTCTTCTTATTAAGCTTTGTATGGTCTGTGAATTTTATTATGGGTATTCTGAACTTTTCAGCTAATATCCACCTATCAGTCAGTACATACCGTATATGTCCTTTTGGGTATGGGTTCCCTCATTCAGGATGATATTTTCTAGTTCCATCCATTTGCCTAAGAATTTCATGAAGTCATTGTTTTTAATAGCTGAATAGTATTCTAATTACATAAATGAACCACATTTTCTGTATCCTTTCTTCATTTGAGGGACATCTAAGTTGTTTCCAGCTTCTGGCTGTTATAAGTAAGGCTACTATAAGCACAGTGGAGCATGTCTCCTTGTGAATGGTTGAGTATGTATTGAGTATATGCACAGAAGTGGTATAGCTGTGTCTTTTGGTAGGACTGACTATTTCCAGTTTTCTGAGGAACTGCCAGATAGATTTGCAGAGCTGTTGTACCAGTTTGCAACCCTACCAGCAATGGAAAAGTCTTCCTCTTTTTCTACAACCTCACCAACATCTGCTGTCACTTGAGTATTTGATCTTAGCCATTCTGATTGATATAAGGTGGGTTCTTAGGGACATTTTGATTCGCATGTTCCTGATGAGTAAGGAAGTTGAACATTTCTTTAAGTGCTTTTAAGCCATTTGAGATTCCTCAGTCCAGAATTGTTTGTTTAGCTCTGTACCCTATTTTTAACTGGGTTATTTGGTTTTCTGGAGTCTAACTTCTTAAGTTCTTTGTATATTTTGGATATTAGCCTTCTGTTGGGTGTAGGGTTCATGAAGATTTTTCCAATCCATAGGTTGCATTTTGTCTTATTGAGACTGTCCTTTCCCTTAGAGAAGCTTTCTGGTTTCCTTAGGTTCCATTTGTCAATTGTTGATCTCAGAGCCATTGGTGATCAGAGACATTGGGGATCTGTCCAGGGATTTTCCCCCTGTGCCAATGTTTTCTAGGATATTTCCCACTTTCACTTCTATTAGAAGAGAATAGTGGTTCATGGTTTTATATGGAGATTCTTGATCCATTTAGACATGAGCTTTTTACAAAGTGATAAATATGGGTCAATTTGCATTCTTCTGCATCCAGACCTCCAGTTAAACCAGCACAATCTGTTGAAGATACTTTCTTTTTTTCACTGTATGGTTTTGGCTTCTTTGTTAACTATCAAGTGTCCATAGGTATGTGGGGTTATTTCAGTTCAATTCCTTTGATAGACCTCTCTGGTGCTGTGCAGATAGCATGCAGTTCTTTTCATTGTAGTAAAATTTGAGGTCAGGGATGGTGATTTCCCCAGTTCTTAGACTGTTGAGAATTGATTTTGCTAACCTGGGTTATTTGTTATTTTGGATGCTGTTGAGAAGTACTCTTTCCATGTCATGAAATTGAGTTGAAATAGTGATGAGGATTGTATTGAATCTGTATATTGCTTTTGGTAAGATGGCCATTTTTACCATGTTAATCCTACTGATCCATGAACATTGGAGATCTTTCCATCTTCTGAGGTCTTCTTAGATTTTTTTCTTCAGAGACTTGTAGTTCTTTTCATACATATCCTTCACTTGGTTAGCTAGAGTCAAACTAAGTTGTTTTGTATTATTTGTGACTGTTGTGAAGGGTAATTTCTCCTTAATTTCTTTCTTGGCTGGTTTTATCTTTTGTATAAAGAAAGCTAATGACTTGTTTGAGTTAATTATATATTCTACCACATTCCTGAGTTTGTTCATCAGCTGGAGGAGTTTTCTGGTAGGATTTTTCAGGTAGTTATCTACACTATCATATCATCAATAAAAAGTGATACATTGACTTCTTCAGTTCCAGTTTGTATCCCTTTAATCTTTTTGTTGTCTAATTGCTCATGTTAGAACTTCAAGTACTTTATTGAATAAATAAGGAGAGAGTGATGTTGGCTATTTGTTTGCTGTATATTGCTGTTATTATGTTTAGGTATGTGCTTTGAATTCCTGATCTCTCTACTAATTTTAATATGAAAGGGTGTTGTATTTTATCAAAGGTTTCTTCAGGATCTAATGAGATGATCATGTGATTTTTGTCTTTGAGTCTGTTTATATTGTAGATTACATGGATGGATTTCCATATATTGAACCATCTCTGCATCCCAGGGATTAAGCCTCCTTAATAAATGGCAAATAATTATTTTCTGTGTTCTTTGATTCAGTTTGTGATTATTTTATTGAATATTTTCTGCTGATATTCATAAGGAAAAAAGTCTGATGTTCTCATTCTTTGTTGTGTCTTTATGTGGTTTAAGTATCAGAGTAAATGTAGGTTCATAGAATGAGTTAGGTTGAAGTGGAATCTTGAGGGTTCTTTGGAAAGTAGGTTGAATGCTGTTTTGCTGGGGCCAACATGTGAAGGAATGTTTAGCTGAAGCAGACACAAGTGAATGGAAGTTCTGCTAAAGCAAGAATGTGAAAGGACACATGATGAAGCAGGCTTTGCTAGTAACATGCATGTATTCATCTGCCTTGCACTGCATAGTTGAGCTGTATTTGTCAGGGCTCCATAGAGAGAAATGCATAAAAAGAATTCTGGTGATGTTCTGCTGTTTCTTGCTGATACTTTGGACTTGGGCTGATTGTCAGAGTGATGCCAGCTGAGACCGACACACATGCTGAGGCAAGACAAGTAAAGGACATGTGATGTTTGGAGGGAGTAGTAATTATTCCACTGACAGTGACTGAGACTAACCTGAGCTAGTCTTGCATATAGAGAGACCTGTGCATAGCTTCTGGGTTATGAGGCTTTGCTGATCTTAACTTTCCGGAGAGAGACACAGCAGAAGAAATCTTCTCCTGGAGATCCTCCTGGTTCCTCCTGCTGATTCGAGCCCAGGCTGAGACGATTATTCCTGCTAGGTCATGCCATGGCTGCTGCTGACTTGATAATTCCCTGAGGTATATGCAAGGGGATCAAACTGCCACTGCTAAACCATGAATGGAATTGCTGATTTCTAGACAATACAGAGTTGTTACAAAGAACCTTTCTAAACAGGTCCACTTCCCCCTAGTTTGGCTAGGTCTATCTGGTTGATTTTTCTCAAAGAACCATATCTTTGTTTTGTTGATTTTTTCATATTCTAGTTGGTTTTATTCTAAATGGTTCTATTTTCTTTGTTTCTAATTGGTAGATTTCAGCCCCAACTTTAATCATCTCCTGTTGGATGTATTTGCTTCTTTCTATCATAGAGTTTTCAGGTGTGCTGTAAAATTAAGTTGCTAGTATAGTATCTCTCCAATTCTTTTTTTTAAATTCTTTTATTTGACATTTCCTTTATTTACATTTCAAATGTTATCTATTCCCTTTCCAAGTTCTTCCCCATCCCCTGGAATTCCCTAATTTACCCCCTTCCCCTCCTTCTATAAGGGTGTTCTCCCACCCACCCATTCCTGCCTCCCCACCCTGTCATTCCCCTACACTGGGGCATTAAGCCTTCACAGGACCAATGGCCTCTCCTCCCATTGATGCCTGTCAAGGCAGTCCACTGTTACCTCTGTAGCTGGAGCCATGGTTTCTTCCATGTGTAATTCAGAGACTGAAGAAAAGCCCATCCAATGACTGCCCCACCTGGGGATCCATCCCATATACAGTCACCAAACATAGACACTATTGTGGATGCCAGAAAGTACATGCTGACAAAATAGCTGTCACCATTTTCTTTATGAAGGCACTTGGTGCTATGAATTTTCTTCTTAGCACTGCTTTCATTTTGTCTCATAAGTGTTGATATACTGTGCCTTTGTTTTTACTGAATTCTGTAAAGTCTTTAATTTCTTGCTTTATTCCTCCCCTGACCACATTATCCTTGAGTAGAATGTTGTTCAGTTTCCATGAATATGTGGGATTTACTTTATTTTTATTTTTATTGATGATCAGCCTGGTGATCTGATAGAATGCATGGAATAATCTCATTCTTCTTGTATCTGTTGAGGCTTGTTTTGTTGTGCTTATGTGGTCAGTTTTGAAGAAGGTATCATAAGGTGCTGAGAAGAAGGTATATTCTTTTTTTGTTTGTTTGTTTTCCATGAAAAATTCTGTAGATATCTGTTAAATCCATTTGGTTCATAACTTCTGATAGTTTCACTGTGTCTCTGTTTAGTTTCTGTTTCAATGGCATGTCCTTTGTTGAGGACAGGGAGGTCAAGGTATTTGGGTGGGCATCTCATCAGTGTCCCTGGTATGGCGGACTTCCAGGGAGATAGGAAGCTCTAAATATTGGGAGAGGGGCAGGCATGCCCAATCAACCTGTATTCAGTATTTTAACTACACTACTTTGTAGGATATTCTTTTTCATCCTTCTATATTTTGTGTTCTGTATACCTCTGATACTCAACAGGCATCTTTTGGGAAACATTTTTCAATGATTTCCTCAAAAATCTTATTTATGACTTTGATATAAGGTCCTTTTCTTTCTACTATGTGCTTACCATGTATAAATTTGTTCCTTTCATATTGTTTAATGCATTTTTTATGTTCCTGTCATATAGCTTGATTTGTTGTTCTTGATGTAAACTCAATGTTCTAATTCCTCTACTGTATCCTCTATATGAACTTCTATATGATCCATTTCTTTAGAGAAATTTTCTACTATGGTCTTTATTCTGCATATTACATAGCTTCATTGCACAATTATTTCATCTTTGCTGTTCTTGCCTTTTTCCTTTTGTTAAATTCTAATTTTATATTCTGAGTTGACTTACTTGTTTTATTCAGCTGCTTGTGACTTCTTGAAATTTATTGGGGAGATGATTCATGAGCTCCTTGAATTTGTGCATGAGTTAAAATTGGGTCTATTATTACACCTTGGACATAATCTAAAAACAAACAAAGAAAAGAAGTTGTGGCAAGTTCTGGGTATGAAACCCATACTCATCCTACTTAGCTGGCTGGGTTGAGAGTTCTGAGTGGTAAAATTTTGCCCTGGAAATAGGATCCACAAAGACACTCATCTTCCCAGGCCTAGTTCCCAGGAATTTATGTGTCTCCTAACCTATGTGTCTAGGAGGAAGGAGACCAAGAGACTACTTATTTCCCAGGGCCAGGTGTGACATGGCAAGGCATATGTGGCTGAAAGGCAGAATTTCCAAGATCTCTTGCCTAAATGTTTTGGTTATTGGCTTTATAAGGCAGTTTATGGTGGAAGCAGTGAGTTTGAAATCCCTCATCTATCTGCTACAGGTGATGGTTGAAAGGGGAGTTGTGTGAGAGTGTACAAAGTACCACACCCTTGTCTCTCTGCCCTGTGCACTATTAGATAAGGCAGACTATCTAAGGACCCATTTTTGATATGTTCTAGATGTTGGTGGGCAGGGGTAATTGTTCATCAAATATGACATTATCATCCTTAATATCAGGTTGATAAAGAATTCAACAATCAATAACAAATTAGCTTTGGATAGATTTGGAGCCTTAATAAAAGTCTACAATTAAAATTGACCTAAATAAGTTTTCTAATTAATAAAAATATACATGTGTTAGTAATCTTGCAATATTTTAATAATTAACCTGAGTATAGAGTCAGATTTTCAAAGGTAATGAGGTATTTGCTAGATTAATTAGAAATAAAACAGAGAATGACATATTTCATATAAATTTAGCATATGACAAATGGCACAGCACATGGTCTTTTAATGCACTATTAAATTGCAACTGTCTTGGGTAAAAGAAATATACATAAAGACTGTCAGGAGAACTTAAAGTAATATATCATCCTCTCATAAATAATAGTTACCTGTCACCTTGGAACTGCTTTGTGTGCAGTAATTCAAGCTAAAGTGTAGCATTTCCACTGCTCATCGACTCAGACTACTTCAGTATGTATTTGTTGAATGTAGGTTAAGAAATACTTAAGCAGGTACTATCGATGACAAAGAAACATACATACCAAACAATAGAGTTTTACTTATATATATTGAAAAAATATATCTAGTTTTAGTGGATTGTATTCATATGTGAATTGGCTAAGATACATGGCAAAAAGTTAAATTGAATGAAAAGAGTTTCATCTTCTTTAATGCAAAAATCTTTTATACTTCAATAAACATAATATTTATTAGACTTTTTAATCATTGTAATTATTTTATATGAAATGTTCCTTAACAACTTCTAAGTTGCAACATTAGCTGATGCTTTCTATATTCATAGTGATTCAACAATATTTATCTTATAAGTCATCAAATGAAAATCAATTTGATATCAATTCCATTTCTAAATATTCCAAGTTTATAAGATACTTGTAACACTCTGTATAATTAACTCATCACATTTTGTTGTGAGAAAATTGGTGACTATTATCAGTGAAACTAAAACTTATGTGTTTCTGAATCTATTTTGTTCATTTCTTCCACTTGAATTTCATTGAACAGTAAGGAAATGCAATTTTGAAATCTCCAGATACTAAAGAAGAAAAGAATTAAAGACTTTATGGCTGTAGAAATACTGAGTACATGTGCCATGCCTAGTAAAACCTGAGCAACCTAAATTTGTTGTACTAGAAAGCACACAAACAATCTCTATACTGTGGTACATTTATTAAGATAGATTTATTATCACTGAATAGAAGATATAGAAATAGATAGATAGATATTTAAAGAAGTGTGTATATCCAGATAATGAGAATAATAATGAACACATAGCATTAGAAGACATTATTTAATTTAATTACTATAGTAAATGTCATGATGAAAGAAGTCACAAGAAAGCACAGAAGTAAGTGCAGCATTAAACATGGCGTCCCCAGAAACACAGGACAAACTCAGAGCTGTGTTATTAGTGAGTAATATAGAACCCACACACTTCCAACATATTTTGTCTACTATCAATTTAAGTGTCAACATTAAAAAAGAAACAAACAAAATGAGCATACACACACACACACACATATATATAAGTTTCCTAGACATGAAACACCTTGAGAAATAGTAAAGTATCTTTGAAGAATCGTTCTGTATTTTCTACAAACTTACATTGACATTATCTCATCCAGCCTTGCTTGAAGGGATTTCTTTTATAACTCAAATAATTGAATTATAGAAGAAAAATCATAAATCAATTCAGCAATTAATAATTCAAAACAAATAATGACTTGAGATGCTGCTTTGACAAACTGAATGTAACAGGCTTAAATCTTACCACTAGTAATATGTAGTATTGTAACAGACATTACCTATCATGACTTTTGCATTTTCTGAATGTGTCATTAATGAAATATAAAGATTCATTGGCCGAATCAAATGTTCCTCATGACTGATTGCATAGGACAAATAACAAGTATAAGTTACAATTAATATTCTATAATTGAAGTTTCAAAAAGCAGAAAGACTGTTTAGTAAAAGAAAATAAATCGTGTGTGTGTGTGTTTGTGAGTGTGTGTGTATGTGTGTAATGCCAAAATGACCATGTATTAATTAGAATGTAATTACACAATGATAATAAGAACCATGTAAGGCACAAAAAGGAACAACATTATATGAAATAAGTAAAGTACTGAGATTGTCTTATATGCCAATTTCCTAATCATTTGAGGCAAAACACCAATCTGTTTTCCATATTAGTACTCAAAGATCTATTATGTATATTATGATATACATAACTCATATCATATATATGTATATATACACATAATATATTATGTGATGTTCTTAAGAATAAAGAAGTCATAGAATCAAGAGGGTTGAATACTCAATTTCACTGTTTCCCAATCATTAGGGTTGCTCCTAGTGGTGCAACTTAAATACCAGCTGCACACCATCTCCCTCTGTCTGCACTTTCTATGGATCTCACAAACCATCTTCCTAGCCTCACCTCTCCACTCAGCATTGTGATTAAGGCCCCAACTGAGGTGAAGCCCCCACCTCAATCAACCATAGGCCATGTCTGCCAGAGATGAGGCAGACTGCTGGTGGACTTTTTCCACTCTCTCTGTTTCCCAGCTCCAGTCCTCAGAGTTGCCCCGAGAATTGCAAGAGAAAACAAGATCTAGCTTTGTACTCCCCGAGACTTCAACATCACCAAGCATTCCCTGTGAACACATCAACCAAGCAGGCTAATAAAACAAGCAGCACACTGACAACGCTCTCTCACAAAGTCCAGAGAAGAAACAGAAAAAAGCAAGAAAACAACCACTAAACAAAGAAAACACCACCTAGACTTATAATTTCCCCAAACTCAGATTCATAGACACCAGCATGAGAATACAATAACAGCCACAAAAATATGTCTTCACCAGAGACAAGCTAATAATGCTATCACATCAGGCCCTGAATATTACAATACAGCTAATGCACAGGAAAAAGCCTTTAAACCTATATGAAGATGATAGAGGTCTTTAAAGATAAAATGAATGAAGCCCTCAAGAAAAAGTCAGGAGAAGGCAAACAATTAGAGGAAATGAATAAATTCCTTTGAAAAAGCCAATGAAAATAAAACATTTGCAGGAAATAAATGAATCTGTTCAATAGCTGAAAATGGCAATAGAAGCAATCATAAAAATGCAAGCAGAAACTAGTGAAATGATCATGTTTTTTTCCCTTGAGTTTGTTTATGTAGTGAATTACGTTGATGGAATTCCATATATTGAACCATCCCTGCATCCCAGGGATGAAGCCTACTTGATCATGGTGGATGATCGTTTTGATGTGTTCTTTGATTCAGTTTGCAAGAATTTTATTGAGTATCTTTGCATCAATATTCATAAGGGAAATTGGTCTGAAGTTTTCTTTCTTCGTTAAGTCTTTGTGTGGTTTAGGTATAAGAGTAATTGTGGCTTCATAGAACGAATTGGGTAGAGTGCCTTCAGTTTCTATTTTGTTGAATAGTTTGTGGAGTATTGGTATTAGGTCTTTTTTGAAGGTTTGATACAACTCTGCACTAAACCCATCTGGTCCTGGGCTTTTTTTTCGGTTGGGAGACTATTAATGATTGTTTCTATTTCCTTAGCAGATATGGAACTGTTTAGATCGTTGATCTGATCTTGATTTAAATGTGGTACCTGATATCTGTCTAGAAAACTGTCTATTTCATCCAGGTTTTCCAGTTTTGTTAAGTATAGCCTATTGTAATAGAATCTCATGATTTTCTGGATTTCCTCAGTGTCTGTTGTTATGTCTCCTTTATCATTTCTGATCTTGTTAATTAGGAAACTATCTCTGTGCCCTCTAGTTAGTCTGGCTAAGAGTTTATCTATTTTGTTGACTTTCTCAAAGAACCAGCTCCTGGTTTAGTTGATTCTTTGTATAGTTCTTTTTGTTTCTATTTGGTTGATTTCAGCCCTGAGTTTGATTATTTCCTGCCTTTGACTCCTCTTGGGTGAATTTGCTTCTTTTCGTTCTAGCACCTTCAGGTGTGTTGTCAAATTGCTGGTGTATGCTCTCTCCAGTTTCTTTTTGGAGGTACTTAAAGCTATGAGTTTTCCTCTTAGGACTGCTTTCATTGTGTCCCATAAGTTTGGGTATGTTGTGGCTTCATATACATTAAACTCTAGAAAGTCTTTAATTTCTTTCTTTATTCCTTCTTTGACCAAGTTATCATAAAGTAGAATGTTGTTAATCTTCCACGTGTATGTGGGTATTCTATTGTTTATGTTGTTATTGAGGAGCAACCTTAGTCCATGGTGATCTGATAGGATGCAAGTAATTATTTCAATCTTCTTGTATCTGTTGAGGCCTGATTTGTGTCCAAATATGGTCAATTTTGGAGAAGGTACCATGAGGTGCTGAGAAGAAGGTATATCCTTTTGTTTTAAGATAAAAAGTTCTATAGACATCTGTTAAATCCATCTGTTTCAAAACTTCTGTTAGTCTCACTGTGTCCTTGTTTAGTTTCTGTTTCCATGATCTGTCCATTGCAGAGAGTGGGGTGCTGAAATCTCCCACTACTATTGTGTGTGGTGTAATGTGTGCTTTGAGCTTTACTAAAGTTTCTTTCATGAATGTAGATGCCCTTGCATTTGGGGCATAGATGTTCAGAATTGAGAGTTCATCTTGGAAGATCATACCTTTGATGAATATGAAGTGTCCCTCCTTATCTTTTTTGATCACTTTAGGGTGAAAGTCGATTTTATTCAATATTAGAATGGCTACTCCAGCTTTTTTCTTGGGGCCATTGGCTTGGAGAATTGTTTTCTAGTCTTTTATTCTGAGGTAGTATCTGTCTTTGTCACTGAGGTGGGTTTCCTGGACGCAGCAAAATGTTGGGTCCTGTTTACGTACCCAATCTGATAGTCTATGTCTTTTTATTGGAAAATTGAGTCCATTGATATTAATAGATATTAAGAAAAAGGAATTGTTGCTTCCTGTTATTTTCATAGTTAGAGCTGACATTCCGTTCATGTGTCTATCTTCTTTTAGTTTTGTTGGAAGATTACATTTTTGCGTTTTCAGGGATGTAGTTCCCCTTCTTGTGTTGGAGTTTTCCATTTATTACTCTTTCAAGGGCTGGATTTGTGGAAATATATTGTGTGAATTTGGTTTTGTCATGGAGTACTTTGGTTTCTCCATCTATGGTGATTGAGAGTTTTGCTGGGTATAGTAGTCTGGGCTGGCATTTGTGTTCTCTTAGGGTCTGTATGATATCTGCCCAGGATCTTCTAGCTTTCATAGTCTCTGGTGAGAAGTCTGGTGTAATTCTGATAGGCCTGCCTTTATATGTTACTTGACCTTTTTCCCTTACTGCTTTTAGTATTCTTTCTTTGTTTTGTACATTTGATGCTTTGACTATTATGTGGCAGGAAGAATTTCTTTTCTGGTCCAGTCGATTTGGGGTTCTATAGGCTTCTTGTATGTTCATGGACATCACTTTCTTTAGGTTAGGGAAGATTTCTTCTATAATTTTGTTGAAGATATTTACTGGTCCTTTAAGTTGGAGGTCTTCACTCTCTTCTATACCTATTACCCTTATATTTGGTCTTCTCATTGTGTCCTGGATTTCCTGGATGTTTTGTGTTAGGGTCTTTTTGCTTTTTGCATTTTCTTTGACTGTTCTGTCAATGTTGTCTATGTTATCTTCTGCCTCTGAGATTCTCTCTTCTATCTCTTGTACTCTGTTTGAGATGCTTGCATCTATGTTTCCTGACTTCTTTCCGAAGATTTCTAATCCCAGATTGTCTCTTTTTGTGATTTCTTTATTGTTTCTACTTCCATTTTTAGGTCCTGGATGGTTTTATTCAATTCCTTCGCCTGTTTGTTTGTGTTTTCCTACAATTCCTTAAGGGATTTTTGAGTTTGCTTTTTAAGTGCTTCTACTTGTTTATTTATGATCTCCTGTAATACTTCATGGGATTTTTTTTTTTGTTTCCTCTTTCAGGGATTGTACCTCTTTACCTGTATTCTCCTGTATTTCATTAAAGGGGTTCTTCATGTCCTTCTTAAGCTCCTCTATCAGCATTGTGAGATATGATTTTAGATCCAATTCTTGCTTTTCTGGTGTTTTGTGATACCCAGGACTTGCTGTGGTGGGACTACTAGGTTCTGATGAAGCCAAGTAGTCCTGGTTTCTGTTGGTAGGATTCTTGGATTTGCCTTTCGCCATCTATTGAATTTTGGTGTTAGATGTTCTTAGTGTCTCTGACTAGAGCTTGTCCTGTCCCTGCCGCCCTGCAAGTCGCCTGCAACTTGTGGGGCTTGTGCCTCCCAGCTGGCTGCTCCCATCTTAGAAACTCACCAGAGAGAAAAAAAAAAGCATTTGACAAAATCCAACATCCCTTCATGATAAAAGTCTTGGAAAGATCAGGAATTCAAGG
>NW_022196915.1:74988720-74994845 GCF_008632895.1 Mastomys coucha
GAAAGTGGGGAAGAACCTCGAGCAAATAGGCACAGGGGAAAATTTCCTGAAGAGAACGCCAATAGCGTTTTTTATTAGTCCTGAGTTAATCTGGTACCCAAAGCATATAAACACTGAGTTACAAACACATACTTACATACGAAGTTCTCTAATGAACATAGAAACATAAATACTGAACAAAATATTCACAAACAGAATCCAAAAACCTGTCAAAATGATATTTCACCATGATCAGGTAGCACCCATCTAAGAGTTGCAAGGTTGATTCAAATATGAAAACCAGTAAATGTAATCCACCATTTAAATAAACAAACAAAACATGCAAACTCTTTGACAAAATTCACTATGCTTGGTGATAAAGGTCCTGCAAAGGTTGTGATACAAAAGGCATACCTAAACATAATAACAGAATTCACAAGAACCTTATAGCCAACATCGAACTGTATGGAGAGAAATTCAAAACAATTCCACTAACATCAGGAACAAAACAAAGGTTGTCGGCACACTCCATATCTATTCAATGTAGTACTTGAAGTTTTACCTACAGCCTTAGGATAACTGAAAGAGATAAAGGGAATACAAATTAGAAAGGATCACTCAAATATTATTTACTAATTTTATGTTACTATACCTAAGTGACCCTAAAAATGATATTATGGAGCTCTAACAGCTGATAAACACTTTCAGCAAAGTGGATAGATTTAAAACTAACTCCCAAAAATCACTAACCATCCTGTATACAAATGACAGACAAAGAAAGAGATCCAGGAAACAACAGACTTCACAATGGCCTCAGTAATATAAAATATCTTGCATTAACTCTCACTGAACTAGTTGAAGATTTGAAGTTAATAAATTCTATAAAGAAAACATCAGAAAATGGAATGGTTTCCCATGTTCATAAATCTATTGATACAATTCATAGAAAAATGGTCATGCTATGAAAAGCAATCTACAAATTTAAAATAATTCCTACCAAAATCCCAATGTAATTATTTAAAGACCGTGATAGAAAAATTCTCAACTTCTAATGGAAAAAAGAACACAAACCAAAAGATATCTAAAACAATTCTGAAAGATAAAAACTGCTAGTAGTATTACCATGATTTCATGAAATTAAAACCACATGGCTGTGGCACAAAAATAGACATGTTGCTCAATGGAATCCAGTAGAAGATCCAGACAAGTTCACACAAACAGAGATAAGGAATCTAGAAACACACAATGGAAAAATGACAGCATCCTCAGCTAGTAATGCTGATCTACATATATAAGATTGCAAATAGATCCATATTTATCACGTTACACAAATGGCAAGTCCACATGTATCAAAGTCCACAGCATAAAACCCAGACAGACTACACCAGATAGAAGAGAAATTGGGGAATAACCTTGAACTCGTTGGCACAGGAGACAATTTTCTGACCAGAACACCAAAACAGGCACTAAGAATCACAATTAATAAATGAAAACACATGAAACTAATAAACTTCTGTAAGGAAAAAGGTAATGTCCATTCGACAAAATGATAGCCTAAATAATGGAAAAACATTTTTAGAAATTCCATGTCCAATAGAGGTCTAATATCCCAGAAATAAGTAAATCAAGAAATATCTAAAATCCAAATAAATAAAATTTAAAAATGGAGTACAGAGCCGGGTGGTGGTGGGGCATGCCTTTAATCCCAGCACTTGGAAGGCAGAGGCAGATGGATTTCTGAGTTTGAGGCCAGGCTGGTCTACAGAGTGAGTTCGAGGACAGGCAGGGCTACAAGGAGAAACCCTTCTCAAAAACCAAAAAAAAAAAAAAAAAAAATGGCAGCATACAGACCAAAATAGATTTCTTAATAGAGGAATTTTAAGTGGCTGAAAAACACTTGTATAATGTTCAACATCCTCAGCCATTGAGAAAGTAAAATTCATAACTGCCTTGAGATTCCATTTTATAACTCTATGATTTGATAAGATCAATAACATAAATGACAGTTCATTCTGGCAAGCCTGTAGAGCAAGGAAATCACTCCCCTTCTGCTGCTGAGAGGGTAAATTTGTACAGCCACTATGGAAGGCAATACCATACTGATTTCCAAAATCAATATGGCAGTTCCTCAATAAACTGGGAACTGGTCTACCTTAAGACCCAGCTATTAGGCTTATACTCCAAGGACAAATCATTCTTATATAAATACACTTGATTATGTATAATCATTATGGTTTTATTCATAATATAAATAGAAACATCCTAGCTATCCATCAACCAAAATACAGAGTATTATTCACCTATTAAAAAAAGACATTTGAAAGGTAAATAAATAAAATAACCAAGAAAAATGACGATAATAAAAATTTCAGGCAAATCAATTTAACTATTAAAAACACAAACAAACAAACAAACAACAACAACCACAAACATGCTATGTGAGGTAACCCAGGCCCAAGAGGAAAAATATGGTGTTTATTCACTTTTAAGATGATATTAACTGTTAAGTAAATGATGATAAAGATACAATCCAAAAAGGCAGAGGGGTTAGGTATAGAGGAAGCCTCAAGGGAGCAAGCATGGGTTTCTCTGGGAAGGAGAAATAGAATAGATTTCACAGGTGCATTCCGGGTGTGTGGGTAGAACAAGAGGTATTAGGTGGGGGCTTGAAGGAGGGAGAGAACTCACTGGAAGATTTCTGGAATTGGGAGAGATTTGGCAGGTGGTGTGAAAACCTAGTATATTGGAAACTTCCTGGAATCTATGGCAATAACACTAATAATGAGCAGTCCTACTAATGGAGGATAAAGACCGAAGGAGCCATCTTCTGTAGTAGCCGGGCAAGGCTGCCAGTAGTGGGATTGGGTTACATTCTGTTAAGTTGTTGGCCGGGAGGTTTTTGTGGCGGTCTTTAAACAACCCTGTTGATAATAGAGTAGAGGTTAATTCTCTGAAATCTGACAGCAGGGCCCCATTGCTAAGGACAGCATCCACACAGTTACTTGAATGTGGATAGGTCAAACTGACACCTGCACGGAGCCTTCTCTCTAGTATCTTTGTTATGGACACGAAAAGAGGAACCTGCACACCAACCCAGCCACAAAACTTTCCACCAACAGTCTTCTGCACTGCAAGATGTGCTAGGGTAAAGGTGGGATGGAAATTGTTGGAGTGGACATTCAATATCTGGTTTAATATAAGGCCCATGCTGTGAGCCGGAGTCATACCCCACACTGCCTACATGGCCAGGAATAAGAGACTGGGCATCCCTGAGTATGACCAAATGCCAGGTAGAACCAAATATGACAAGCCAAAAAAATCAGTAAAGTGATTTATAGTGATATTCTATGCTCATAGATCAGTGCCATGTCAAGTCATCATCAGACAGACTTCACTTATGTCAGACAGAAATAGGTGTCCAGAGAGTCACAAGAAAACAAGACATTTTTTTTTTCTAAGACAAGACATTATGTACAGAAAGAATCTAAATTGAGATCTCCATAGGGTCCCTTCCCTCAGTGCTTGGAAACCTCAGAGAAGAGAGGTAGGAAAGATTGTAGGAATCTGGGATGGTGTGGGAGGACAGAGGACAGCAGGAGAACATGGCCCACTGAATTAATTATACAGGGTTTATATGGCCCCTCAGAGACTGACTTAGTAATGATGCCTGGGTCAGCACCACGTCCTCTGTATTTATGCTATTGCTCTTAGCTACCTGGTTTTCATTGGTTATTTTATTTATTTACATTTCAAATGTTATTCCCCCTTCCTAGTTTCCTCTCCACAAACCCCCTACCCCTAACTACTTCCTCCATGAGGGTGCTCTCCCATCTGCCCACCCCCTCCTGCCTCAGTGCCCTAGCATTCCTTTACCCTGGGTCACTGAGCATCCAAAGGACCAAGAGGTTTCTGTCTCATTGATGCCACATAAGGTCGTCCTCTGCTACATATGCAGCTGGAACCATGGGTCCCCTCATGTGTACTCTTTGGTTGGTGGTTTAGTCTCTGGGAGCTTTGGGGACGGGGGTCTGGTTGGTTGACATTGTTCTTCCTATGGGGTTGCAAACCTCTTCAGCTTCTACAGTCTTTGCTGTAATTTCTCCATTGGGATCCCCGCTCTCAGTCTGATGTTTGGCAGCATACTTCCGCACCTATATTGGTCAGGCTCTGGCAATTTAAGCCTCTGAGAGGCTTCTCAGGAGGCTGTGCCTATCCACTGTTTCCTCTTTTTATGAGACTCCTAATAATGGGAGCAGGTGCATCTCATTTCTCTGATGTTATTGCCTACACTTCAGAATATATTCATCTTACTGGATTGCCTTCTCCAGTCTACACATGAGAGGTTTTGCCTTGACATATTGTATCTTGTTTTTTTTCCTGTTTGTTTTTTGTCTAACTTGGAGGCCAGCTCTTTTCAGAAGGAAAATGGAAGGGGGATGGATCTGTGAGAGAGGAGCTGGATGAGGTCTGGGAAATATGGAGGGGCAAGAAACTGTGGTTGGGATGTTTTGAATGAGAGAAGAACCTATTTCGATTCAAAAAAGAAGAGAATTACAAAAGATAAACTTTAGGATTCCATTAAACCCTGCCTATGTAAATATATTTGGTAATCAAATTCTACAAAGTTCTTCATTTATAAGATAATTCTAATATTATTTAAATTATTTAAAGTGTATATATAAAGAAAAGTTATGCACAAAGTTTTACTTTACAAATACTACACATATATAATGTTTAAAGGATTTTCCATTTTCTTATGATAACCTAAAATATATATTTAAAATTCTCCTCATAATATTTCAATAAAGGTAATTAATATAAAAATTGTCTTAGAATCATGCCAATCTTATTTTCTTTGTCTTGAAATCTTTTAGCTAGTATTATAATTGAAGTCAGGAGTAATGTTTGAGAAAGGAAAGTTGAATACATGATTCCAAGAGGATCACCCTGCCGGCTGTCAGCTGAGGTCAACATGGGCTAAGAATACTCTGTCACAACAGGAAAAAGTAAACATAAATAACCCAAATCTCACATTGTGAAACTTAACAAAAATTATCTTTTAATGTGTGGGGCGTGGCATGTACATAGGTGAATATATGTTTGTATTATGTATAATATGCAGTACAGAATGGTAATTCTAATATGAAAAGTCTAGCACTTTATTCAAGTGAGTTCCATATATTAAACCCAGAGTTTCACCTTGTTTTTTTTGAAATATTGTAAGATGTGTTAAAATATAAGTTTAATAATTTTCCCAAGACTTGGTTATATTACTTAAACTCATGTAATTTGATTTACTGAAGGGCTAATATTTCCAAACCCCAAAGCTCTTTTTATTATTATTATTATCCTTAATCTTATTTTTAAGATCCAGTCCTTATCCAACCCCCCATGTTCTGCCCACCTACAGTTCGTCATCCCATTCCTACTCACCCTGTCTCCAAGAGGATGTCCCCACATCCCATAACCCCCCACCTCTCCAGACGTCCCATTCCCTGGAGCCCTCAAGTCTCTTAAATATTATGTGCATCTTCTCTCACTGAGGCCAGACCAGGCTGTCTTCTGCTGAATATGTGTCAGGGGTCTCTCACAAGCTAGTGTAGGCTTCCTGGTTAGTGCCTATGTGTACAAGAGATTTCAGGGGTACAGGTTTGTTGAGATGGCTGGTCTTCCTATGGGGTCATCCTCCTCCTCAGCTTCTGCTGGCCTTCTTTGTAACACTAGTGAGCTCATTTGCAGCTTTGGTTACACATTTTATTTCTTTTTTTCTTTTTATTTATTTATTTATTTATTTATTTATTTATTTATTTTTATTAACTATTTTCTGTATTGACATTTTATATGTTATCCCCTTCACTGTTCCCCCCTCCAAAAAAAAAACCCTATCCCATCCCCCTCCACCTCCTGCTTACCATCCCACCCACTCCACCTTCCCTGTCCTGGCATTCACCTACACTGGGGCATAGAGCCTTCACAGGACGAAGGGCCTCTCCTCCCATTGATGTCCGATAAGACCATCCTCTTTTATATATGCAGCTGGAGCCATGGGTCCCTCTGTGTGTATTCATTGGGTTGGTGAATGTAGCCCGCGTGGTCCTCTCGCCGGGAAGAAGACACGCGGACACTCTAGGTTCCTTCTGCAGCAA
>NW_022196915.1:75001102-75043121 GCF_008632895.1 Mastomys coucha
TAACAGCGGAAGTAGGCGCCATCTTGCCATGGCGAATGCCTCTCAAGATTCACGGCTCCCAACAGGTGAATAGCCACATTTTATTTCTTTATGCAAAGTTCCCCTCCCTAGAACATGAATTACTAGGATATCAACTCCTCTTACTCCCTCTTCTCTTTCTCTCTCTCAATATATATATGTATGTATGTACATATATATACATATCCATATATATGCACATTTACATATTAGTAATATAAACATGCATCACATATTTGCATATATACACAAATACATACACATTTGCATATCTCTTATATATATAGTCATTTATATTTTAACATATCTTTACAAATCACATGTAGTCATAATATCAAATTTCATTTATTTTAGCAGCTTGTGTATGGCATTATACTGATCTGTAGCTATAATACGCTTCTCTATAGTTTTATTTTTAAAATACATAATGGCTAAGAATTTTTTTCTTATACACACAGAGAAAAGCATTGGAGTGTTAATCAAATAATTCTAGGAAATGAAGACTAAAAATTCCATCAAGCAAATTATTTTTTACCAAAATTGCTGACTAAGCAGAATAGACAACACCATATTGATCTTTATTTTTCATTTGTAAATTTTTGTTGATCTTACAATATTCATTATATTGAGTTTTAAGAATGTAATTATTTTGCATATTTTGCTACTTATATATTTCATTGTAGTGTGGCCCAAAATAGATTGGCCATTTGAAGTTCATGAAGAGTACCCCTTGCAATAATAATAAGAGGTTCATTTTATCAACATTGTTATCTCTGCTATAGAATAGCACATTTTCTGTTCCTTCAAATATCTGACAGGAGAGTGAATTTACCAGGCTTTAAAATTAAAAGTATTATGTTCTCATGTCTCTTTTGCGTAATCATGGAAACTGTCATGAGGGACTCATGGGTTAATTCCACAAAAATCTTATCAAGGTTGTACAGCTTTCTGCTTTCTGAGGCACAGTTGCTGTTAAACAAAGTACCCATTAAAATCACATTTAACTGAAATAGAGTGTCAAAAATGATAGCATACTTTTATGTCTCTATTTTAAAATTTTGTTTGTTATACATGTCATGTCATTTCTGTACTTCTAATATCCATTTACGAAAGTATGCAGCTGGCTTGATTATTTGTATGTAATAAATGACATCTCTTTGTATCTGAATAGAAAAGCTTAAAAATGAATGAACGCCTCTGCAAAATTAGGATACTAGTTGTATTGTGAGCTCTTTAATATTAGCCTCTAAATAACACGGTTTTACTTTCTTCTTATGATTAAATGTGAAATGTGATTAAATGTGAAAGCTAGACTGTTGCAGTATCTGTGGTTACTCCTCGGCACTCGTAGGGCTTATGGACCTTGAGCTTGGGATTGTGTAACTTTTCAGATTAGTTGCCATGGCATTAAAATGCCTTGAAGAGCACTCTTGCACACTCTCTCCCTTCCCTTTGCATCCTATGTCTCACCATTCTTCTTTCAATTGACTCAAAATGGTACCAAGAACATGAAAGGCTGTGACACATTTCTCAGCCCACTGGTTTTTCTTCTTTCTCTCTTTGAGGTTTTGTATTACCCTTTTCTTATAAATGATCACCCACGAATCATGGTAAATAATAGCCTTTCTAAAAATTTTTACGACTGAATCTGAAATTATCTGTGAACTGTTCACTAGGCTTAGTTTTCCTACTTAAATTTAGCCTTCAATGAAGACCAGGAACTAGAGGTGTGGTGAATGCTGGTTGTATGTCAGCCTACATACTTGTTCCATCCATTTTGTCCTGAAACAAATCCCATTTGCTTTTTGAATGATGTATGACGTTATTTTTTTGTATTTGGATAACCTCTGCCTTAAACTTTAATTTCTTCTAATTATTTGTATTTGATTGCACATTTCTCCAGTGCCTAAGTCATTTTTTGGAAAACTTCAGTGACAACTGTCTATTTGATACAGTTTAAACTACCTTTTCCATCAGAAATTAAGAGCAATTCAAAATTACATACCAAACTGAGTGTGTGTGAGATTACATGTTAGTACCCAAGACAAATCATAAACAACCCCAGCGATAGCTTGTGTTGTTAAAAAAATCCTCATACAATTATCTAAACAAAGCATTCTTATTTGCTATGCTTATTTTAACATTACTAGTTTCCTTTGCTAATTAACTTTAAAATAACTTTATGAAATTTTGTTATACAAAGCATAGTAAAGCACAGTAAAGCTTTTCACCATTTAGGCAGGATAAATTTAAAATATCTTTTTTATTTTTATTTTATGTGTATGTTTTTATCTCTACATGAGTTTTTACAGGTAAGAACAATACCTTCATAATCTAGAATATGGGGCTAGAATTCTTGATGCTGGCTTATATGTGGGCTAAGAGAGACAATAAGGTCTGTTCTGAGAGCAATACCTATTCTTCACCAGTAAGCCATTTCTCCAGTCTCTGGGACAGATTTTTCTATACCTATATGGTACACAATCAATACAAATTACATTTATGAAAACATTGAAATATATGGCTAAATTCTATTATTAAAGCCAAAATGAATAAATTAAATATGTAGAGATTCTCTTTTTAAAATTTGAGATTAATTTTGCTATTTTTTAATTTCTGGCTCAAGTATGTAAATCTAAATGAGAGTAAGTGTACATGAGTGCAGGTACTTGCAGAGAACAGAGGCTTTGCCTCTCTTAGAGCTGTACTTAGAGGTGGTGTTAATCTACTTAGGTAGGTGCTGTGAACTAATGTTGGCCCTCAATAAAAGGACACCAAATATCCTGAACTCCTGGGATGTCTCTCTAGCCATAACAAAACTTTCTGGAAATTTCTAGGTGTTGAACTGGGTGGACTTACATAGAAAATCATTACTTTAATTAAAGGTAATAAGTAATATAAAAGTATGTACACTTAAGCCTTCCAAGATAAACATAATACTAATTAATATATGAGTTAACAGACTTTCAAACTTTGCCATGCCATTACAATCATTACAACTTTGCTATATCAATTCATTACAATCATATTGAAAATCTTGAACTAAAACTGGAATTTTGATGTGAAATAAAACTGTTTTAGTAAGTGACATCAGAGAAACAAGTCATTTGTATCATTGGAGTAGATGTAGCAAAAAATGAAGATATGATTAAATAATAACCTGTGCATTGTATGTGATAATTGTTTTGAATGCCATAACTTTTAACTGAACATCCTATTCTGTGTTTAGTATAAATCAAGCTTTAGAAAACTGGAGGAGTCAACAAGACTAAGATGTCCACCAGTAAGAAACTGAAGTCTTGTTGAAGACTTGTTTAAGAATAAAAGTTGAAGAAATTTTATTCTTCTTAGTCAGTGGTACAGTCCTGGTGCACAAGTTAAAAACTGAGGAATGTGCATCTGAGATGAACTAATACAAACAAAAAGAATCTTAATATTTCTGAAAATTAGGTAAAAGAGGATTCATGATAAACTGAATAAGTGAGACCTGGAGACAAAGCATCAATTCAATGTTAACACATTGCCATTATGGAACAGGGATTAATTGGAGAGAAACGAGAGCAGTCCCATGTGTGTTGCACTTCATGCAGTCTTCTAAAGGAAGACCTCAATGAAGCATCTTGTTAATCCTTTTACCATTTTATTTCTAAGGCAGTTTCATCAAGGAAATCTTCTATACACATGAAGGTAACATATATATACATGTATATACCTATATACATAAATGCACAGTAATATTTAGAGTATTTTATAGAAATGTATTGAAATATATGTATATATTTATATATACATAGTTATACATAATTAAAAAGAGGAGGTTCTATATGTGAGAGGGAGTTAGAACAGGCATAGGAATTGGTAGAAGAAGAAGAAGGAGGTTAGACAAATTTAATATTGTATACATGTATGATTTTTTGAAAATGTATATTTTTGTAGTTTGTTAAAGCTAAAATTTCACTACTTGTGAACATACTAATGAGTCCTCCATAAATCTAGCAGGTTCATCCTGCTATTCTTCAGAATTTATAATTAGTGCTTCAGAGAGGCCTTGAGGTGCAGGATATCAATGCAATACATGGTCACTCAACCTGACTATTCAGCTTAAAGTCCTAAGTACCTGTGGACAGTTGGCTCCATCTGGTTAAATGGCCCACAAGTGGGTAAAGAAAAGTAACTTTCAAGCCTGGCTTCTCATGGTTTGGTCATACTCTGGTGAAGGAAATGAATACCAGAATTTAGAATTGATGGATCATTGATAAACAGGTAAAAATTTGAACTGAACAGAGATAGTTAAGTAAGATTAATATCTTCAAGATATACAGGTATATAAGATGGTTAATATTATTAAAACATATGATATGAAATGTCAATTAATGGATAAATGGGTTTATATTCCCATGTTCAGCATTTATACATGATACTTGATACAGTTTATTTTTATTTTGGCATATATCTTGTTAAAATCAAGTATAATTCTATTATTTTATCACATATTTATACTTCAACATAATTTTGAATTTTGCAACTACATATTGAACTGTGTATAAGCCAAGACCTTCCTGACCTTTTTCAAAAGCAACAGTTTCATCTTTATAATACATTTAGGAAAGATGTTTTCTATATGCTGGCTAAAGTTTTAAAATCATAGTCTATGAGATTTCTATATCAAGAATTCATGACTGATTTTTGAAAACTACTATCAGTTTTTAGTATATTCATTTATTATTGATTTCAGAAATTTCAATGTATTTAGAAATAGAATAGATAGAAATAGATATTTAGAATAGATAGGATAAACCCAATTAAATAGTGGGATACTGGTCTAAACAGAGAATTGCCAAGTATCAATTAAAGAAATGTTCAAAGTCCTCAGTCATCATGAAATGAAAATCAAAATGACACTGAGATTCCACCTTCTACCTGCCAAGATGGCTAAAGTATAAACTCAAAGGACAGCACATGCTGGTGAGGATGTGGAGCAAGTGAAACACTGCTCTGTTGCTGGTAGTAGGCTAACTTGTACAACCACTTTGTACAACAATCTGGTGGTTTATCAGAAAATTGGGATTACTGTTACCTTAAGACCCAGCTATGCTACTTCTAGGCATATACCCAAAACTACTCCATTATACCACATGGACACTTGTTCAACTATGTTCATAGTAATTTTATTCATAAGAGCCAAAATGTGGAAGCACACCAGATGCCCATCAAAAGAAGAATGGATAGAGGAAATGTGGTACATTTACACAATGGAACTGGACTCAGCTGTTAAAATAGGGACGTCATAAAGTTTGCAGGCAAATAAGTAGAATTAGAAAATATCGTTCTGAGTGATATAACCCAGACCCAGAAGAAGCAAATGGTGTGTACTCACTTATAAGTAGCTATTATCCATAAAGTGCAGGATGCCCATACTACTCGCCACAAACACAAAGAAGCTAAGTAATCTTTTCATTAGGAAAAAGTGAAAATTTCTCTTTTTGTTCAAAAATTGTATTAGAGGAAATTGATAACATTAAAAATTGTATACTGTCTCACTCAGGATGATATTTTCTAGTTCCATTCATTTGCCTAAGTATTTCATGAATTTGTCATTTTTAATAGCTGAATAGTACTCCGTTGTATAAATGTACCACATTTTCTGTATCCATTCCTCTGTTGAAGGATATCTGGGTTGTTTTCAGCTTCTGGCTATTATAAATAAGGCTGCTATGAACATAGTAGAGCATGTGTCCTTGTTACATGTTGGAGCATCTTCTGGGTATATGCCCAGGAGTGGTATTGCTGCGTCCTCAGGTAATACTATGTGCAATTTTCTGAGGAACCACCAAACTGATTTCCAGAGTGTTTGTATCAGCTTGCAAACCCCACAGCAATGGTAGAGTGTTCCTTTTTTTCTTCACATCTTGGTCAGCATCTGCTGTTACCTGAGTTTTTTATCTTAGCTCTTTTGACTGGTGTGAGGTAGACTCTCAGGGTTGTTTTAATTTGCATTTCTCTGATGACTAAGAATGTTGAATTTTTCTTTAGGTGTTTCTCATCCATTCGATATTCCTCAGTTGAAAATTCTTTGTTTAGCTATGTACACTCTTTTTTAATAGGGTTATTTGATTCTGTAACTTCTTGAGTTCTTTGTATATATTGGATATTAGCCCTCTATCAGATGTAGGATGGGTAAAGATCTTTTCACAATCTGTTGGTTGCCATTTTGTCCTATTGACAGTATCCTTTGCCTTACTGAAGCTTTGCAATTTTATGAAGTCACATTTGTCAATTCTTTATCTTAGAGCAGAAGCCATTGGTGTTCTGTTCAAGAAATTATCCCCTGTGCCCCTGTGCCCCTGTGCTCCTGTGCTCGAGTCTCTTCCCCACTTTCTTCTCTCTAACCCAATCACAAAGAACACACATAGTATACAATCACTGATAAGTGGATATTAGCCCAAAAGCTCCAAATACCCAAGATATAATTCACAGACCACATGAAGCTCAAGAAAAAGAGAAAACCAAATTGTGGATGCATTGGTCTGTCTTAAAAGGGGAACAAAATACAGGAGCAAATATGGAGATAAAATATAGAGCAGTGACTGAAGGAAAGGCCATCCAGAGACTGTCCCACTTGGGAATCCATCCCATATACAGTTACCAAACCCAGACACTATTGTGGATGCCAAGAAGTGCATGCTGAATGGAGCCTGGTATGACTGTCTACTGAGAAGCCCTGCCACAGTCTTACAAATACAGAGGTAGATGCTTATAGCAAACAATTGGTCTGAGTGCATGATTCCCAACAGAGAAATTAGAGAAAGGATTGAAGGAGTTCAAGGGTTTTACAACCCCATAGGAACAACAATATTAACCAACCAGATCCCCAGAGTTCCCAGGGACTAAACCATCAACCAAGAAGTACATATGACTCCATCTGCATATGTAGCAGAATATGGCCTTGTCAGTTATCAATGGAAAGAGAGGTGCTTGGTCCTATGAAGGCTCAATAGATTCCCCAGTGTAGGAGAATCAGGAGTGGAGGTGGGAGTGGGTGGGTTTGTGGATGGGTGGAGGAACACCCTCATAGAAGCAGCAGGGAGAAAAGATAGGAGGTGTCCAGGAGGGGAGGACAGGTAAAGGGGATAACACTTGAAATGTAAATAAAGAAAATATCCAATAAAAAATTTTATACTGTCAGAGAGAATGACATAAGCTATGGTTGTTTGAATAGGAATGTCCCACAAATCTCAGATATTTGAATGCTTAATCACCACAGAGTAGCAATATTAGATGGTGTGGGCTTGTTGGTATAGGTATGGTCTTGTTTGAGGAATTGTACCACCAGGGGTGAGTTTTGAGCTTCATATGCTCAAGGCAGGCTCAATATCTCAATTTCTTTCTGATGCATGCCAATTCAGATATAAAACTCCTAGTCCCTTCTCTAGCACATCTACCTGGTTACTGTCAGACTTCCTGCCAGACTATAATGGAGTGAACCTTTGATCCAGTAAGCTAGCCTCCATTAAGTGTTTTCCTTTACAATAGTTTCTGTGGTCATGGTGTATCTCTAGATCAATCGTAACCCCAACTAAGACGTATGCTTTCCTGAAGTTACATCCATGCAATATTAAAAATTGAAAATGACAGCAGTGTTACAATATTAAATTGTCTATTGGGCACAATGTCTATAAAAACCAAAATGTAGGAAAGGCATGCCATTGTGCAGAATCCCCAAATCATGCATTGTTTGTGTATATACATAATATATGTATCTGTGGCTTTTACAAAATAAAATTGAAAGAAAATCTCTAGGAAGAGACTGAAAATTATGTTTGTCAAATGCATGGAAGCCTAAGGCTAGAATACTTGAAGATTTATATGAATAAATATTACAAACTGCCCTTGGCGTTATTCATTGGGAACCTGGAGGCATTAGGTTGCTTCTGTAGTTCTAGTGCCATACTCAAGAGCTCACAAAGAAAAGCTCTAGAAGAATGACAACAGCTAAAGTTTATATATTAATTTATTTTATTTTAATTTTTTTATTATTTTATATGTAAGTTTTGCTTACAGTTATATACATGTAGCAGGTGCATGCTGTGCCCACCCACCTAATAACCATTGTGATTATGATTTGTTTTTGTTTTTGTTTAATTGAGGATATTAAAAAACTGCTCTCAAGGTTTACAAATTAAGAGTTTTGTTTATGGAGCTAATGAAATGTCTCATCTCAATGGCTGAGAGTAGCGGCTGCTTTTGAAGGGTACCCTGGGTTGATTTGTAGCATCAGCATGGAGGCTCACAATGATCTGTAACTACAGTTCCAAAATTTCAACGTGTTTTTCTGTGCACCTGACAACAGTTACTCCTGGTACACCAGACATCAGGCTCACAAGTGGTACAGAGGGAGGTATGTAGGCAAAATACCTATGAATATAAATGAATTAAATATAAAAATGAATTTAACCAGTTGAAGGTCTTATTAGCAATGTAAGAACCTTATCAAAATTTTACTTGCATTTTTGGACAGACTATAGTAAATATGATCATAACCTTATTAAAGTTTTACTTGCATTCATGTACAGGCTAAAATAAATATGATAATATCTATACATAAAGCATTACTGAATGGTGTTACTACAAGCCTATGATTTGTCTCTGTTCTGCAATTAATAATTCTTGAATAGCATCCTTAATGTTCCTTCATTTTCTAAGTCACTCACGAGGAAAAATGGTCAGAGAAAAACATAGACAGTAGTCACACACTTGATTGATTACTAGATTAACAAAAATCCTCTTCATACATTTCACTCTAATCCTTTCACCAACTAGGTAAAGGATTTGTTTTTTTTTTTTTTTTTGAAAGTCTGAGGTAACATGTAGGAATTTTTGTGCCTTAGAACTCAACATTTAAAGAGCAAAGTTATACAAGTAATTCCATGTACAATTAACCCAAATGATAAATGTTTTAAAAACTTCAATTATAACTTAAATATTATATCATGAAATATGATTATTAATAAATACTTTCAAAACAAACATTGAATTTTCAGTGGTCTTTCAAATATTCATTTTGAAATATTGCTCTGCGAAACATAAGAGGTCAAGTCAGTCTCCAAAGGTTATTTGAATCTGTGCTTTGGGAACTTTTTGTTAACAAATTGAAACTGTTTAATCTAAAATGTGTCTTTCAGGTAATTCATATTTCATGGCGCTTTTAAAAATTTAAAGCAAAGATTCACAATTATATTCTGGAAAGGAAGAGCTGTTATTGAGTTCTTTTATGAGAAGAAAAATTTATGTATTTAATTAAACATGAGTTATTTTTAATACACTGACTAATGACTATGAGTAGTAAGAGCTTGATGACAGCTCAGGAAGGTCGGGTGGAGATCACCTCCCTGCAGACACATTACATTGAATAGCTTTTCACACATCAAACTACATTCAGATAAGCAAAAGGGCCACACTAGAGACCATCAGCCTGGTTTAGTATCATTAGAAAGGACACCAGGAAAGAAGGCTGTCAAGAAAATAAGTGCCCCATCAGCTTTCTCCAGCTGGTAATCTTCAAAACAAAGGCTTAGAAACACTCACTTTGTAAAGGGATAAGGAATAAGTACAACCGACCATTAAACTATAATTCAGCATGAAAAGATCTATTGTATAAACAGTGCTAGTCAACGTCCTACAATCCAGATCTTCTGGCTAGTGCCAATGGATTGAACTACTAGAAATGCCTCATTATTCTGGCTAAGTGATTTGTCTTAAAACCACTTTTTGCAGCTAAGGCACAGAGGGAAGAACGAGGCTCTCTTGCAGATATATAGGAACAAGACTTCACATCTGAGTGTGCTTTATAATCCAGTGCTAGTGATAACCTGTACCAGAAAGAAACAGCTTCACACATGGGATCTCTAAAATCAACCCCATATTGAAAAAGAGATAAGTTTAGAATATATTTGAGCTTCTGTCTATATCATGAGCATCCTTTGAAATGGGCCTAAGATACATCCTTCTCTCCCAATCTCCATAGTCTCTGATATTCAGAAATGACCATCCTTATCTTCTATTATTTCATCATAGTAATTTGCTAGGACTTTTCTTAAAAAGAATTGTTCACACATAATATCACTAATGACACTAATGTGATATTTAATAATTTAGAGACATTTTCTTAATAGTAGCTGATATAATTTCATCTCTTTTTGTAGAGGAAATTGTTTGGTTTATATATCCACATCACAGTCCATCACAGAATAACTCAGGAAAGGGGGTTCAAGCAGAGAAAATCAGGAGATGAGTGATGTGGCAAGGCAACCTAGGGACTTAGGCTCAAGGGTTCTTGCTCAGTTTGATTTCCTTTACAATGCAGGGGTGTTGTTGTCCACTGTAAGGTGGGATCTCCCACATCCACCATTATTCAGGAATATTCCCCCACAGACTTGTCCATGAGTAATCTGAGGCAAGTTTTCAATTAAGATTTCTTCTTTCCGATTTATTGCAGTTTGGGTCAGGTTGACAAGAGAAAGTCAGCAGAACACATAAGCAATTCAAGAGGTGTTCTTAGAACTTGAGGGTATGGTATCCAGTTTTCCTAATTTTCATGTTAGTTGGTTAGTCCTGCCCCTTGGCTTTCTAAAGAGTTGAAGAGTAGCAGTAAGTTGACAAACTGCACATTCTGTTATTGCTATTTTAGATGCTGTTAGGAAAACTGATGCCCACAGTTTTCCTGTCCAAAATGAAACAGACATTTATCTAGTGTTTTACACGGCTTAATTATGGATCTCTAAGTTGTTAACTGTGAACACTGCTGTGTTACCTATAACTATTGACAATTGATTGATTATAAATATTCATTCATAAACAAATATTAGCTATTTATTTTCAACTCATACTAGATTTATAGAATAGGTTATATTATATATATATGTGTATATATATGTATGTATATATACAGATATATAATTTGTTGAGAGTTTTAATTTGTAAATTGCTTTCTATTTAATAAATTAAAAACTGCAGAGTAGTAGCATCTCTATACAACCAATTAACTTATGAATCTTTCTTTTTCTAAGTGAAGCTAATTTAAAAATATTTAAATATCAAGTTTCAGAGTCTTATAAGTCATATTTTTGAGAATTTAAAATCTAAGACAGTTTCCAAAATGGAAGTTCACATAATAAAAATTTGTATATAAAATCTCATATTTCTTACCAGATGTGTTTATTCCTTAGACAGTAAAATCTATTAGATTTTGCATAATCTGTAAGTGTGTGTCTTATCCTTAACAGACTAGAATCTTAATTCAAAAGGAAACTACTTGACAGAGGGGAAAAATGTCTTTCTATTATGCCTAACGGCATGCCAGGAAAGTATCTGTAAAAGTCAAGTAGACCTAGATCTACCAACTGAGTAGATTAACTAGTTGAAGTAGGTAATATGAAAATATGATATTGCACTTGAGTTGTGTATATAGAACAAGGTTATGTAACTTTAGAGAAAATTATTGTTTCTATACAAAACCAATTAGGAATCATGAACTCAAAACATGAAGAAAAAAGAGGACCTGAGATAAAAAAAAAAAATGACTAGTTCTCCTCATAAGAACTGTAAAATGTTAACCATCACAAAGCCATTGGGCCTCTGTTTCAAAGAATTACTATTGGCCTTAGCATCTTTAATGCCTTCACTAGATGTACAAATTCCCATTTGTAGGGTATTAAACTTACATACATAGATGCCAAAATGTACAGGTACCCACCACAGAGTCAAAGATTTAACTCAGAATACAACTCTGTGGGGAAATGTGAGGGATAAGGTCGTGTGTTAAGTTTAAATCACTGCAATTTGGAGTTCTATAAAACAGAAATACCTCTAACCTACTCAATGCCTCACTAGCTAAAGGACAGATAATTTTCTGAAATGCTGGGAAATGCTTTTCATGAAAGAAAACAAGCCACATATTTTTACTTCAGTAAACAAGGTTGGTTGCCCCAACTACACAGGATGTGTTTGATAACACATAGGTGGGAGGTACATACAGGAAATATGGCAGGGTATGTGCTTCCTCCCAGTTGTACAAATGTGGCAAATACATGTCTTTGTGAATTTTACCTTTATAAGCACATTTTAAAGTTAATTCAGTGAAATTCTCTGGCAACCCAGTATATGGAACTGGTTAGTGTCATTTCTCCTAACCAACATAAAAATAACGTTGCTTTAATTAGAAAAAAAGGTAGCTATGCTAATCTTTAGTCATCATAATAATATTTGATCAAATTAGAGATAAATATTTCCATTTTAAAAATTGTTGGTGACATTTGTTGGGGTGTAAATATCAAACACCTTCAAATTATATCCACATAATCAAAACAATAATAGTAGGACTTTCAATATTTCACATAGAGAAATATAGTATAACAGAATTTTTCTCAAATGACACACTAAAATAATTTCATTTCATGCTATATTGTTTTCTCTTATTTTCTTCAGTTGGCTGGTACTATACTTTAACAGAGTAGCCAGCATATGGCAATGAAGTGCTCTGACACTGAAGTGTCTCTACTCAGTATATTACCAAGTAAAATTTCAAGTTTGAAAACAGAATGAATTTCCTAGTGATATATTCAATGGTATTTTAACCATGCCAATATTGACTAAGTCTACTCAACTGTAAATCCAACATAAAAATTGAAATTAAACAATAAATAAACACTCATGCAATTAAGAAATCTGTACAAAGTAAGAGGAACAATCATATCCAAAGCACAGAAAATAAGAGAAAAATATACATTCTTTCATAATTCATTAAAAAAGCAGAATGTGTTAGAAATTGAAAAGTACATCTTAAAACTCAGAACATTAATTCAAAAAATAGAAAGAATCAGGTCATCCAGGTAAAAAATATAACAATGTACAGAAGAGAATTCCCAGGGATTAGTAAAGCTATTTATTTACTGTTCAACAATTTGCAGAAGTTATACAGTTACCTTTTAATAGAAAAATAAATAAATTACATCATAAGCTTCCAAGCAGAAATTGTAAGCCTTGAATAACTAAATAAAAAGCCATTCTGGAATTGATTTACCGCTTTTCTATTCTTTGTAGTAAATAACAAGCTAAGGAAATAATTGGACGTTTACTCAACACACCAGAGATGAAGTTCAGGAAATAATACTGTTAACATGTGCATGCATTTAGAGAGTATGTGGTCTATGAACTCTATCAAAACTAAATTTTAAGAAAAATCCTGGAAAAAATTGACAGTGCTGCTACAGTGGCTAACAAAATGATAGATTAGAAAAAAATATAGATATCTACAATACAGTTTAATATGTAGCTAAGGATGTATTGTACTTTTTAAGATTTCTTTTATGGCCTGTGTGTGTGTGTGTGTGTGTGTGTGTGTGTGTGTGTGTGTGTAGTATCTGTAACACTCTGTCTCTCACTCTCTCTGTCTTTGTCTTATTCTCTCTCTGTATGTGTGTATGTGTGTGTATAGTACCTGTTTCACTCTGTCTCTGTCTTTCACTGTCTTTCTCTGTCTCTGTCTTATTCTTATTCTCTCTGTGTATGTGTGTGTGTGTGTGTGTGTGAGAGAGAGAGAGAGAGAGAGAGAGAGAGAGAGAGAGAGAGAGAGAGAGGATATATGGGTATGTGTGAGAGAAAGTATGCATGTATATCTTGAAGTCTGTGTGTCTGTGTATCTATATCAGCCAGTATAAAGTGTCAGTTTCTCTACAAATGTGAAATCCCCAAATTGTGGTGAACTAAACTTAGGTCCTCTGGAAGACCAGGAAGCTCCTTAACCTTGTTCTACCTTGACAGCTCCTCTATTAGATTTTTGTAAGTTTATGTGTTATTTTAAGATTGGAATTAAAACATAATTGAATGAATGTTAATATAAACACTAAAATATATATACATATATTATTTTAAATATGAATAAAATATATAAGACCAGACAAAGGGAGTTTATAGTAAAGAATCATTTCCCTAGAGTAAAGGCATTCATAAAGTTCTAAAGTAGCTCAGGGAATCTCAGTGAAATGTTGAACAAAGAAATAAAAAGTGAGTCATAAATGAATAAGTTAGACTAGTAATATTAATTTTGGTAGCCATTATGCTAATGATACTGTATTAATAACATCTTATAAAGTAATGCCAAGTAGTTTTGCTTGAAAATAATTTTTATACCACAAGGAGAAGAAATACATTAGTTGGAAATCAAAATACATTTCAAATTATGGGGTAAATAGAAATTTAAATTTTATAATAAATGAATCTAATAAACAAAAAATAAATACAAGTTGGATTATAACAGTAAACAAAATAAGTAAAGAAACTCATGTAGAGTCTTGACATAGTGTGTCTGAATAAATGGGAATGTTAAGAAGATATGCAGAAGGACAACTTAACACTGAATTCTTTATTTTTAAAGATTTATTTATTTATTTATTTATTTATTTAATGTGTCGAGTACATTACACCTGTCTTCAGACATATCAGAATAGGGCATTGGATCCCATTACCATGGTTGTGAGCCATCATATGTTTGCTGAGAATTGAGCTCAGGACTTCTAGAAAAGCAGCCAGTGCTCTTAACTATTGAGCCATCTCTCTAGCTCTCAACACTGAATCCTTGACTATTCTCTTCTAGAAATGCAGGAAACACAAAAACAAAAATACTCATAGTAAAAAATATTAGCAATAAATTAAATCCAAAGTGTCACTTAAAATGGGCTTATGGTTTTTTTTTTGGAAATGATCAATTATAAACAAAATGAGTCATGTAAATAAATATAAATTTAAAATATTTTACTTGGTATACTTTGGGTCATATTTTCGCTTGGCGAATGAAGCACTCATAGGTACTAATATGTAATAAAATGCACTGCGTTGTTTCTTTTGGGGGGAAATAAATTGCAAAAAAAATCTTATTGTTGAGGTAAATTAGAGGACATGAAGGTAATTTGGAGTTCTCCTTTTTAAAATTATTATTTTTTAGTCATTAAATGGTGGTTCATGTGCTGTGACTACCTGTCGCTTTTGTAGAGGACCTATTTTCTGTTGCCAGCATCTGAGTCAAGTATGTCTCATCCTCTTGTCACTCCTGCTCAGTGGGATCTAAGAACCATTTCTTGACACAGTAGCACCTGTACTCATATATAGTTATACCCATGCACAGAGAAAATATGCACATGAATTAAAAGTAAAATGACCCTTAAAATAAACTCAAAGGGAAGTGTTTTAGAAGAACTAATCTGGCAAAATGGCATCTGCTGGAAGACTTGATGGAACATCAAATCTAGACAAGAAAATAACAGGTAAAAGATTATCCACCCTCATTCCTAATACCTGAGTAGTATTCCATTGTGTAAAATGAACCACATTTTCTGAATACATTCTTCTGTTGTAGGACTTCTGGGTTGTTTCCAGCTTCTGGATATCATAGATAAGGTTGTCAGGAACATAGTGGAACATGTGTCTCTGTAGCATGATGGTGCAGTTTTTGGATATAGATCCAAGAGTGGTATAGCTGAGTCTTCAGATAGATCTATTGAGGACATTTTGTGTTTTAAAGGCAAATGGATGGAACTAGAAAATATCATCCTGAGTGAGGTAACTCAGACCCAAAAGGACATGCATGGTATGTACTTACTAATTAATGAATACTTACCAAAAAGTACAAAATATTCAGGATATAATGGAGAGAACACAAAAAGGTTAACAAACCGAAGGGTCAAGCCGGGCGGTGGTGGCGCACGCCTTTAATCCTAGCACTTGGGAGGCAGAGGCAGGCGGATTTCCGAGTTCGAGGCCAGCCTGGTCTACAGAGTGAGTACCGGGACAGCCGGGGCTACAGAGAGAAACCCTGTCTCAAAAAACCAAAAAAAAAAAAAACAAACCGAAGGGTCTAAGTGAGGATGTTTCAGTCCTACTTGGGCAGGAGAAGAAAAAAATCACAGGAGCAGGGGTGGCATGTTGGAGGGACCCGAGTGGGAAAGGGGACAGGGAAGGGAAGAGGGGAACATGATGAGGTATTTGCAGGGGGACAGAGTTGAAGCCATGAGGGCCGGCAGAAAGAAAGGAAACAGGCATCCTTGGGAGTTTGGAGGTGGGGGAGACCTGCTAGAAAGTATCAGAGATCTGTGAGGTGAGAGACTCTCAGGACTCAAAGGGAGAGAGACCTTAGATGAAATGCTTTATAATAGGGAGAGGAAACTTGTGGAGTCCACCTCCAGTAGAAAGACAGAAGGCATCAAGTGGGGAGATGGGGTTGCCATCCCACAAAGACTCTGACCCACAATTGTTCCTGTCTGAAAGAACTGCAGGGGAACAAAAATGGCAAAGAGTCTGAGGAAAACAAAGCTTCTTCAAAGACAAACAAAGAGTCAACAGAGAGCATCTGTCTTAGCTCCCAGGTATTAGTCCCCAAACACAGGCTGCCAGGAGTCTGGTGGATGACTGAAGTCAAGAGGGAAGGTAACAGAGAGGTCTGGTGGGGTAGGGTGGAATGGGGACATCCTGTTGACTATGGGGAGGGATGAGTAGGTGTGGAATGTGGAACAGTCAGACGGTGGATCTGAAGGGAGATAAAGTCTGAATTGTTTAAAAAACAAAACAAAACAACCAAAAATAAAAAATAAAACCCACCACCACCACCACAACCACCAACAATAACAACAGCAACAACAACAACAACAACAAAAACAAAAAAAAAGATAATCCACTGTAGAGTGTGCTAACTACGGACAGGATTATCCAAGGGAAATTCACAGGGTTTTTTGCTATAGGGGTGGGAAGACAATAGAACTAGTAAATAAACAGTAACAAATATTTGCCTTCAAGTAAAACAGGTTATCACTGGAATGTTTTATTAAAGCAAGAAAATTACAGGAAACTGGCAGAAGGATCTTTTAAGTAACTGGTTTTTTTTATTTGCCTTCATGTACATGGTACAATTGTATTTAAATATAAACATTGAAAATTATCATGGCTATGATTGTCTTATTAGATTTTCTGTTCTTTTGTCCAAGTAAACCCTTCTTGGCAAGAAAATATTTATTTTTAGAATGATAAGTTTATTTTAAGTCAATTTTCCAGGTATTGGTGGGTTTTTCCTTTTTATTGAAAATAATTTTCTTATATAATACATCCTGATTATAATTTTTCCTTCCTTCACTCCAGTGAATTTCTCTCCTCCCCCACTCACTCCCTTATGTATTCATTCATTGTTTTGTCTTTCATAAAAACAAGCAAACTAACTAAACTGGCCTCCAAGAGACAACAATCAAAAATGACAATATAATAAAATGGAGCAAAAAATATTCATATTCACGTTGGTCAGAGCAACTTGAGAGAAAGAGAAGAGTCCCAAGGGCAGACACAAGATTCAGAGATCCATTTGTTCTCACAGTCAAGGATCTTATAAATATACTAAGCTAATAGCTATAATATATATTCCAAGGATCTGGTACCAATGTAGGCTTTGTGCTTCCTGCTTCAGTTTCTGTGAGCTCATATGTGCCTTGCTTAGTTGATTTGTGGGCCTGGTGCTCCTGGTGCCCTCTGTCTCTTCTGGTATTTAAAATCTTTCCACCTCCTCTTCCATGGAATTCCCTGAGCTCTGAGATGAGCTGATGCACACCTCCCATTCAGATTCTCTCTGTGTATAGTATATGGCTTTGAGTCTCTGTATGTGTTCCTATCTTCTGCTGGAGGAAGCTGCTCTGATGATGCTCATGTGAGACAGTGATCTGTGGATAAAGCAGAATATTATTAGGAATTATTCTATTGACATTCATTTTGTGGTTTAGACCAGTAGTATTTGATTTTACTAGCCTTTCTCAGATTCATGTTATTTCATTGTGTTTTTTACTAACTTATTTTAACCAAGACCATGTATGTTATAAAATAATTGATACTATCTTCCAAAGCTTGACCAAGATAATCAGCTGATACACAACTGAAAGTAATAATTTCATATTCCTTGAAAACATCAGTAGCAAAGAGCTTCCCTTTGAGAGGTACAGTCCCAGGACAAATTGCAAGCATTTGTATCTACTCTGAGATTATGATTAGAATAGCTGATCCTTGCCCAAATATCTTTGTTACATTTCAACTGTTGTGGCTTGACTAATCTTAACTAAGAAAATGATAAATGAAAGTGATCATTGTGGAGCTCATTGTTCCAGGAGGGTAGAGTTGATGATGATCCATCATGATGTAGAACGTGGGAACCAGCAAGCAGGCACAGTGCTGGAGCAATAACTGAGTGCCCACATCTTTACACACAAGCTGGAGGCAGAGAAAGAGAAATGGAAATGATGTGCAGTTTTGAAAATTCAGAGTACACACCTCCTCAAACACACTTAAACTTTCTAACCCCAAACAGATCTACCAAGTAGGACCAAGCCTATAGGAACTATTTGACTTCAAATCATCACATTCCACTTCCATGGTTTCCACCTGTAAGGTACAATTCACTTAGTCAAACTTCATTAGTCTCCATAGTCTTTCAGAATTGCACCACAGCTTAAGAGTCCAAAGCCAAATTTGAGACCCAAAGCAATCTCTTAACTGTAACACTGTGAAATCAAATTAAAAAACAAATTGTATTTTTCCAACATACATTGGGAATGAATATGCATTATGATTTCAACATGGGGGAAATAATGAGGAAATACTGGACAAAAATAGAATTGCTGAAACCAAGAAAGGCAAACTCTATATCCTATAGGAATAAGTTTAATATCAAAGGGCATAAATGGCATTAGTTATCTACAATTGCTGACTGCAACACACTACTCTCTTTTGCACTAATTATTCTTTCTGGATATAATTCTCCTTGACAGATATCACATAATTCTGCTATCTCTAACTTCTTGGAGTCTCTAACCCAAATAGTTTCATGCTCACAGCTTCCTGAGATGGTCCCCAGCACCTTCATGCAGGGAATACATGCCTGGTCTCAGCAGCTTTCCTTTATTTTTATTTTTTATTAGATATTTACTTTATTTGCATTTCAAATGTTCTCCCTTTCATGGTTCCACTATGAAGTATCCCCTATTTCCTTCTCCTCCCCCTGCTCACCAATCCACCCTGTCCTGCTCCCATGCCCTGGCATTCCCTTACACTGATGCATAGAGCCTTCACAGGACCAAGAGCCTCTCCTCCCATTGAGGACCCACTAGGCCACCATCCTTTGCTACATATGCAGCTGGAGCTATGATTCCCACCGTGTGTACTCTTTGGTTGGTGGTTTGGTCCCTGGGAGGTCTAAGAGTACTAGGTAGTTCATATTGTTCATCCTAAGTGGCTGCAAACCCCTTCAGCTCCTTGAGTCCTTTCTCTAGCTCCTTCATTGAGGACCCTGTGCACAGTCCAATGGATGGCTGTGAGCATCCACATCTGTATTTGTCAGGCACTTGCAGAGCCTCTCAGGAGACAACAATATCAGACTCCTGTCAGCAAGCACTTGTTGACATCCACAATAGTGTCTGGGATCTCCAGGTGGGGCAGTCTCTGGATTGTCATTCCATCAGTAGCTGCTCCACACTTTGCCTCTGTAATTCCTTCTATGGCTATTTTGTTTCCCCTTCTAAGAACATACCCACACTTTGGTCTTCCTTCTTCTTGAGTTTCATGAAGTTCCTAAATCACTGGGAAAGATAACACAACCTCTTTACCTATATATCCTAAGATCATATCCAAAGATGTCATTTCACATTGCTACTCCTTATCTCAGGTCCTTTACATGCCTCCGTCCACTACTTAAGTCTTAGGGAGAATAGTATGAGTGACTTTTAAATGCTGAAATCTCATCCATAATTTATCTCCAGTAACTTGTGTGCAGCCTAAGTCTCTATTCACTCCCTATCTCTCAGAAGGGAAAGTTAGTGTTTATTTATAGGTGTAAACATAAATATTTAGAAGGTAGGTTGGTGCTGTATCAATATAGTAAACAACCAAATTCAATTCCTTCATGGAGCCTATGGCCTCTCTTATCTTTTTTGTTTTATAAGGTTTGCAAAACTAGAACTGTATCTAAGACTAATTTCATATTTATTTTCCAAAAGGTACTTTTTAATATCACACATTCTTAGAATGAACAAAACTTTGATGTTTTTATAGTAAAAAAAATAATGAAATATTAACTTTATTGTAGAATTGATTTAATTAAAACACTTCAATGATTTTTAATAAATAAAATGTATATTTCAAGACAATATTGATGTATCAATTCTGGGTAAATGTTATTTCATAGACTCACATTTAAATGAAAGTAAAATTATTGTAAACATTTAATAAATAATTTATTTTTCTTACAGCTTTAAAAATTAATATTTAACTTATTAAGTTCATATGAATCCATGCAGAAATATTGAAATCCAGGAGGCGCTTCATGCTCTTTCCCTTACACCACATTAGTTCAGGTTATATTATTCATGTAATGATAAACATAAAAAAATAAGCATACTGATACACACCTTAATTCTGTTCTCTTCAAACTTCCTGGATATGTAAGTATACTCAAAAATCATTTTAGTGTTATCTGAAGTAATTTTTTTTTCAGACAAAGCCAAATTAATTTAGAGAAAAGTTCCTATTTTCTCATTGAATTAAATTCAGAGTGTTCATGTATATGCACAAACACAGGCATTCAGCAGAGCCCTCATTACCATGCTGAGAAGTGTGGATTCAAATTAGAGCTGCATGTTAGACAAGAGCTTGCATAAGCTAAGGCTTGTTAAAACAATGTTAATGAGACCCCATTGTATTGAACAGCCTCACTTTTCAGATCTCTCATATTTGTTCACATGAGGCCTGGGAAGATGCTGAACTGATTAAGTCTGAAATAGGACACAAAACTCTTTAGAAAGTCACTAGGGTGAATGGAATTAGAACAGACAGATGGGGGAGGAGAGAGAGAGAGAGAGAGAGAGAGAGAGAGAGAGAGAGAGAGAGAGAGAGAGAGAGAGAACCTGAAACAAAAGTCATATACAGTTCACATTAGGTTAAAATCATGGTTGTATAAGTTATGTCAAACATACTTTAAAAATCTGGGCAAATTAAACTTGTGTTAGATCGGTAATCTAACTGTTATCCTCAATTTTTTTGTACAGTGTAATTTGGACATTCTTTTTGTTTTTCCTTACAGTTTGCTTCTTTAAAAATTTCCATCATCATTCTATGGGCCAGTGTAGGAGAATGCCAGGGACAGTAAGCAGGAGGGGGTGGGGTGGTGAGCAGGGGGAGGGAGGAGGGAACAGGGGTTTGTTTTAGTTTTTTGGGTTTTATTTTATTTTATTTTATTTTATTTTTATTTTTTATTTTTGGAGGGGAACCTAGGAAAGGAGATATTGGAAATAAAGAAAACATCTAATTAAATTTATATAAAAAAAAGAAGGCTAGAAAAAAATAAAAGTAGACTTTGAAAAAAATTTTAAAAACAATTCCCTACATCAAGAAATTGCATTATAAAATTACTTGAGAATTTTGTATAGGTAAACAATGAATTAGGATAATATGCTGTCCCACTTCTACCAACACACTATCTCCCAAGAATGTTTTTCTAATTCCAGGTAGTGCTGATCATATATGAACAAGTGTGGGGCAGTATACTAGAGCACAGTACAATTAGCCGTGGTCATCTTCTCAGAGTACGGCTCTCTCCCTCAACAGCTAGTAGCTCCCAGCAGTTCATTTCTGAAAGCTGAGCTCAGGGAGCACCTTCACCTATGCAATAATTACAGGTAGCTTGATCTTTTGTAGGGTTTTTGTGAGACCATAAGTACGAGATGAGATCTATGTCAATTTCAGAAGACAACTAACTTTGGAAACTGTAACTCTAATGCCAAATATAATTAATTCCCCAAGGACAGAGAATACTTTTAATAAATTAAAAATTAGCAAGCTTTGCTTGAAGGCGATCATTGATGTTATAAGATAGATTATAGTGTTAGAAAGAAAGATGTGAAAATCAGTTTTAAAATTAATAATAGTCTATCTGAGTGTTTCTAACTCTTGGTAAGTAACATATAAATAAAAGTAGTTTAAAAACATTACATCAATATTACACATGTGTAATGTTATACCTCAGAATAGACATAAGTATGCAGAATTCACTTAAGATATATGCTGTAGTTTTGAATAGTCCTTACATTGTATACATCAGTGATATCATGATGGAATTTTAAATGATACAGGTTTCGGAATGTAATATTAACTAAAAAGTTAATAATGATTCTAGAGAGTCCTTAGGAATCACAGACTTCAATTTTTGTATATGGTTTTAAATTAGTTTTATTTTGTGTTTGTGAGTGTTTGCATGCATTCTCATACAGTATGCCTGTATACTATTCCTGGAGGCCAGTAGAAATGATGAAATATGCAGCAATGTCCTGCACATAGAATTATTGGCTGTTGTGTGACATCTGGGAAATCAAGACTGAATTTTGGTCTTCTGCTGGGGCAGGAGTGCTTTTAATTGAGGAGGCATCCCTTCAGCTTTAGAGACTGTATTTTTAATCATCCCATTTAGGAATTTATCAATTGTACATGAGTTGTCAGTCACTTGGGAATGCTTAAGTAGTCACAAGTGTGAAAATGCTGATAGAGTGGAACTGACAAATTGAAGTAGAAAAGTGACTTTCCAAGTTATGCAATAATTATGTTAAAAAAAATTCTGTTTTTCAGGTGTCACTTACCTCCCATGAACATTATCTATCCTATCCAGGATATTCTTGTGAGAAAACAGGTTTAAATTATGTGACTGTTCAATAGTATAATCAGTTGATAAAATTGAAGAGAAGGGACAGATGAAATGAAATAGTGCTGCTCTGAGAATATAAATGTTTATTTTTTCCTAGTATCTGCTTTTAAGGTTTTGTGACACTGTCAGTAAATGATAGCCAAGAAGCACTAAATTCCAGCTTCTCAGTGGAGAGCCCGAGTCTATATCATGAAGAACATATTTACTTTTCTGATACTAAATTCTTGGGATGCATACTATTATAGGAAAGTAAATTATCGATAACATAATTTTGTAGTTTGTGCTACCTAAAATTTTGGAAATGATAGATTATTTTTAGTTTTTTTTTTTTAAATCTCTCCTCTCACTTAAATTTATATTTCTGTGTCTAGCCTTCAAGGAAGAATGGGGTTATACAACCTTTTCTCCTCATTGGGGTTCTCAAGGTTTTCTAGTTCTAAGGTAACATCTGCCCTCTCTTATACTTTCTAATCACATCCAGGGTAACTTTAGAACAGTTATAGTGTTTTAATGGTATCACCATTTCAACATGAATTTATTCCTGTTTGAACAGCTGCTAGGTATTTGTTTCTAAAGGACAGCGCATATCTGCTTCGTTCATCATGGTTTATCTTGGTTTTATAGTATTCCAAGTGATAAAACAGGTGCTCAGTGACTGCTTCTAGAAAGAGAATGCCAAACAGCACTAAAATAAATGGATGGTATTATTTATATAGGTCTATTCAGATTTAACTGTATTTGAACTCTTGAAAAAGAAAAGTCCAAATAAAGACCCTAAAGACTGCATAATAGCAAGTGTGCTAGGTTGTGGAGAGCCGCAGCTGCCACTATATATATATATATATATATATATATATATATATATATATATATATATTCAATATATATTCAATATATATATATACCTGGTCTCTGGCCAGAGCAGAGAGCATTGAGATAAACAAGCCTTAGTTGGAAAAGCTGTGTGCCTCTAGTTTATGATGCAAGCTGGCATGATTTCTTGTAGCCTATTATGCTTTGCCACGTAGCTGATGCTGATTGGGACCAGGGAAAGTATTTAACCCACAAGGACTGGGGGCTGGGGTAATAGTAAGTAAGAATAGAGAGATTAGGAGTAAGTATATATAGAATAGTGAGTAGGTATGTATAGATAGGAGTAAGTATGTAGATATAGAAATAAGATGTAAAGATAGAAGTAAGATGTAAGGATAGAAGATGTAAGAATAAGAATAGAAGTAAGATGTATGTAGTAAGATGTAGGGAATAGGAGTAAGTAGGAAATAGGAGTAAGTAAGAAGAAAGTAGAAAGATGTAACTAGTAAGATGTAAGAAGAAGATATAGAAGAATATAAAAGAAGCTAGCTAGAGAAGAAGTAAAAATGAAGGTTCCTGAATAAAACCTGCTTGGAGAAGAGCTCGTTGTTTGCTTCCTTATTTCCACTGGACGGAAAGGCGGCTTATACTAGGTAGCACTAAAAGATCAACAAATGCTTCATAAAAGCCTTTCCATGACAGCTGTCATTAAACCGTCACTACACAGTAATCTGTAGTTATAAAAACACTCATGTGGAGTGGAAGTTACTCTGAAATCAAAGGTTTATGGCCAGAAGTAATTTCACATGTCACATTCACTTACAAACTGATCAAAAGGTCAAATGAAAATATTGGTAGACAAAGAACATGTAGTTTTGGAAATATATTTTGAAAATTATCAATTTAGGTTTCTCGGTTTTCTTCTATAGAAAACTGGATCTTCAACAGGAGATGCATATGTATACAAAAAATGATGTATGGTTTGTTAATGAATTACTCCCTCTAAAGTACAATCTTACATGAAGAATGCACAAAGAACTAGACTAACGACTAAGATAAAACATTGGGACAATCCTATTTTCTTTTCGTCTTATTAACAAAGATGATTATACATAATGGGAAGCAAACCCCTCCTTTTACAAGGTTAGTCATTTATGTTTTACACCTTAAAATTTCCCTTGTTCAAGTAATGTTTTTACATGTAATAGAAAAGAGCAAGGCTGAAAATGAGTCACTCAGTGACTTTATTGAAAGTGGGTGGGACTGACATTTAGACTTCAAAATGATTTGTGGAAGGTTTGTAATTGAAGAGTACTTTAGGTTTAAGCAGCGCTCAAAAAAAGCACCAACCACATTAACCGCCTTCTTTTGTTAACCTGCATAGTAGCTTCCCATACCAAGGGCATTGGAAGGTCAGGGTGAAGGTGCCATGTGGGTTTGACAACGCCATGTCCAATGAGTTTTGAAGGTGTTGGCTTCTCAGCATTGCTGTCTAGTTGAGCAGAAGCAACCCTGTTATCTTGGCAAATGCTTCCATTGTCTGGGGACTTCCATTGGTTTTCTTTGGCTAGCAACTCAATCGTACATAACCCATTGCTGGTACTGGGAGCTTCATTTGGTGATAAAATATGGGCCACTGGGATTATGTCTCCTTCATTATCTCCTGACATCCTTAGAGTCATCTTGATATATGTTAGGGAGTTTCCACTGCTTTAGGCATTCATACCACCCCTCAAATGTTCCTCAATTCAGGCTGTTTCTCCCCTCATTTCCACCCTTAACTCCATGTTTTCCTCTTCCTCCTGTTTCTGCCACCGTGCAGTATCCCCATCCATTCATAAAATCTATTTTATACTTCTAGGGATGTTCCTTTGTTCCATATATTCTGAATGAGATAGTTTTTAAATGATTTCTTTTTGAAAAAAAAAAGTATAGGTTCTTGTTAATCTGTTTAAAGAGACTGACAGTGTATGTATTTAGTACTAGCCAACTTATATCCATTTTATTTGTCTTTTGTATTATTGCTTTAGCTAAGACTTCAATCACTATGCTGAATAAGAGTAGAACGAATGGATACATTTATTTCATTTCTAGTTTTATGTTTCTAGATTTTCTCTGTTTACTGTAATGTTGACTATGGCATATACTGCATGTCTCTCTTTATCTGAGATGTGTTCTCTAATGTTAATCATGGTGTATAATATAAGCCCTTCATTTTTCTAAGATGTGTTCCCAATGTTAGTAGATTCATCAAAATTTCTATCTCACATGAAATTAATTTTTACTGCTAAACAAAAGACTTGGGTTTGATCCCAGAACCTTCATTCTAAATGAGATAAGTAATTTCAGAAAATTTTTTGTGATCTTCACACACATGCAGTGGTTCTCTGTGCACATATACATACACAGAATCATGTTTAATTGTTTGAAAGTCAACAGTCAATATGGCTTATAATGGCTTATAACAACTAATAATTGGAATAAAATATTTGAAGGAAAAAGACTTTCATTTTTGCTTCATAATTAGAAAGGTGAAATATTTCTACATTTGAAAATATCTTTACAGAATTGATTATAGGGAACTATATGTCATTGAAAGCTATTTGGTATGGAAATATGGATCTTTCCTTTTCCTAAAGAATGATGTTAGAAGACTATTGGAAATGATGTTCTTTAATCAGGGATAAAGTAAATTGCACTTCCCTGATGTTGCTTATTATACCTCTTCTCTTCCTCCACTTACCACCTGGTTCCAAATCATGTTGCTCTGCTCTTATCACATAGATACTCACCTCTTGTAAGAAATAAATACCAACATTATTAATGACTCATTTGACAGATGCTATTATCTACTCAATTTTCTAGTAAGAAAACAATCTTACAGAGAGGTTACAAAACTTGCTTGTGGAAAATGGATATTACATGACAACAATTGAATATGATTTGAGGTTTTGCTCTGTCAAAACCCACAAATCACCAATTGATCAATACTTTCCATTGCCTGAATTTCTTCATGGAAATGTGCTGCTTTAAATAACTGTCCATTGTTTATTGCATTCATCTAAATGTTTTCTGGCAATATAGAGATTTCAGTTCACTCTGAGAATGAAGTATTCTTGCAATGTAGCAAATCAGTTTAAGGTGGCATATAAGCTAAAGATAACATTCTGAATTTTCATTTTAGCCTACACAGTAAGCACATGTATTATAATGTTATAGTAATGATGTAAATGTTATGCCTAGATTTATGATATCTTGTATATTGAATATTTTAAAATATAAAATGCAACAAAATATGCTACTTATATGACATGTCTTATGAGACTTTTTTATCTACTGTAATCAGTTGAATATCCATACTTCAAATTTTTATGCCCAAATACATGGAATCTGTGAGTATGTTGACTAATATGTCATAAATTCTTACCAGGATATTTAGGGCTGAAAATATTGAGATGACAAGGTTGTCTGAAATTATGTCAGTCAACTCAACTTCATGGTGTATATCTTGAAATTGAGGTCAATATCCCAATTATGACCAGGAAAAAATACAGCACTACCCTACTATAAATGTTTGATATATCAGAAATTAAATGTGAAGGCAAAACGCTATCAACAAAGAAACATTCATAGCCATTAGAGGATTAAAATGGGATGATAATGTATTGTAGAGAAAGTCCTCCATTTAATTACCCTCACAAATAAAAGAAATTACAAATTGAGAACTGGAGAGATGGCTCATTGGTTAAGACTACCGATGATTTTCCAGAGAATCACAGTTAGTTCTTAGTACCCATGTCAAGCAGCACAAAACCACCTGTAACTATACATCCAGACTAATTAATACACTCTTCCATTTGCCATTTGTATTTGCATGTGCACGTTTGAACCCACAAACAAATATATATGAATCTAAGACTTCTTGATACTGGAAACATTAGAAAAACATAAACTTGTGTACACCTTAGATTTACAACTAAGATTCATGGTATTCCTCATAAATAGAGAATATGTATTTTCTTTTTGAGCCATCCAGTTCAGGATAACTTTTGATAGTAGCAGCAGGAAATAATAAGCACAAATTTTTAGATGATGGTAAGCATATACATAAAATCCACTTGTTACAAACCTGTCTGTTATTGTAATAACATGATTACCAAAATTTCTGGACTTTATGTGTGGGTAAGTTCTAGTTCATGTAGAAATTATTTTTGTATATACTTGATTAGTTTAGACTGAAGGTTATTTTCATGTCTAGTAATTGCTAAAATGATTTTAAAAATAAATATAATGCTAATGGTGGTGTATAAATTTGAGGATATGAAAATAGCAAAAATGTCAACTCTAGATTAAATATATGAAATAGTCAATCCTTCCCCAAAGCAGGGAAGTCAAAATGTTAAAACTCATTAAAGTTAAAGCTGACTTAAAAAATGGCTGCTGAAATTGTTTCAGTTGTGGAAGATGTTTGTAGAAATGACCACAAACTTTCTTAATACAGATGAAGATGGAGATGACATTTTTCTGTTCACTAGCTTGTATACCTGGAGTAAAAAAAAATTGTTCTACCTATTATTGTTCGAAGAACAGTTCAATTATTTGGAAAATAAAATTAATTAATTGAAAGCTTAAGCACAGTACAAAAAAAATGCTTGGCTCTTTCAATTGTCAGTTATATTGAAACCAGTTTGTTATTGTTTTGCCTGGAAATTTTTGTTTTAAAAAGAATTAACAGCATTCTGCCCAACAGTAGGGAGATAGAATGTGAAGAGACTACCTCCAGAAGTTATATATAGCTCCAAGTGAAGGGATGGTGTGAGGCAGGTGGTCGGGTGCCTTAGGGGTTGTGTGGTGGATGGATGAGTGGGAGAGCACCCTATCAAAGGCAAAGGGGAAGTGGGTTGGGGTAAAGAACTCTTGGAGCAGGGACCAAGAATCGAGGAAACATTAGGAATGTAAATAAAATAATTAAAAAATAAGAGTTAAGAGCTTTCTTAATTTCTCAGGAACTATAATGTACTCTGTTAAATACTTCTTTTGAGTATTTTAATTTCGATAGTCTGTAACAAAAGAAAGTAGATTCAAATAATAATGTATTTAAACAGATTTAAGAAGAAATTTAAATCACTCTTGTGTACAGGCAACCTTGGTTGCTGAATGTTAATATCGACAATAGGCTGTATGGTGGTATTTGCAGTGTGGATATAATCTCCTTTCTTCCTTGCAGAAAGAAAATGGTAGCCTTTTCATTACTTAAATTTTAAAGCTCAGAGTTATTAATATAGTTATATTGTACCAAAACTTTAAACACAATAGAAAAATAAAAATAAATGTACATTTGATGCTTGCTCTGTTCTACTTAAGAGGAAAAACAGTTACATGCTGCTAAAATTACCCTCTTTTCTGTATTCCTAATATAATTGAAAATTTACAATTTTAATTTATTTAAACTAATACAAAGGGATTAAATAAATATTAAGAGACATGATTTAAATTTACAGTGTGCTACACTCCTGCACAGGGAAGCATACATATCTATTTCTGGAACTAAAGGATAAAACAGAAGGCAAGTGAGTATAATATCATCTTGAGACTTAGAAGCCGCAGTGCATTATAGACAAGCGTATAAATTCACTCTGGAAGGGGGTAGTCTGTTATTCTATGTCCATAGAACAGTCTGAGTATGTCCTCTGCATTCCTGCCCCTTGTCCTAAACGCATATTTTATGAACGTATTCTTCTCCCGCTGGGTGAAGAAAGTGTTGCATGCAGATAAAGTGTTCCCAATTTGAGAATTGAGATGAAATAGTGGCTAGGAGATGTAACAGCATGGTAACACATGAATTCCCAGTAGGTATAAAAGGATGCACAAGATCTTCTCAAGTAAGTTGAAATGTCAGATTAGAGAGGAAAGGAGATCACCAAATCCCTGCCCTAGCTGAGGATTTGGTCTATTGTCAGTCAGTAGCTACTGCAAGAGTTGGATGTTAAAACATCTGACTACATGAGCACCCTTATAGTACTTGATGAGTTGAAAAAAATAAACAAAAACATCATAAAAATACAAAAAGAAATGACAATAAAATATTGTCTGTGTGAGGAGGAGAATATGTGTAATCAAAATACATTGTATGAAATTCTTAGAGAACTAAACAATGATAATAAAAATATTGGATTCCTGAACTATCGAGGAAGAACATCTGGGGAAATTTTGTGTGTGCTTTCAATCAGTCAAATCTTTTGTGTGTGTGTGTCTTAGTACTACAGGTTGAACACTGAGCTAATGTAATAATAAACAAACATAAAGCACTAAAGTAATAGTTACTACAAAAGGAAAGTAGTTACAACATGCTAATCCAGAGACAGCAAAGAAAAGTTCAAAATTTTGCTATACCTAGCCAGCAAGGAAATAGGAACAACTTTTAATTCCAGGTATATAGAACTGTCCATGGTTTTGCCAGGAGAAAAGACAATAATTGTGTCTAAACTGTATAAGAAATTTTAGAAAGAAAATGTACTTTCATGAGAGTCCTTACTTAAGTCAGCTGCAGGTAGCAAGAAGAATGCTGCCAGGGGCATGTGTTGACTAATCAGCCAAGCTCAAACTTTCAGAATCAATAAAATCACCTGGGGTACCTGTTAATAATTGACTTTCTTCAGCTCTACTCCTTGCCCACAAAATTAGAATCTCCTGTGGTGCTGAGCATCTGTATTTTTAGCCAGAAGTCATGTAGGTGATCTTGATAATTAGTGAAGTTTGATAACATTGGTATACACCAACAGGCTCTAATCTTTGGGAATTACATGAGCTATGTCAAGGCAGTTTGTCTACTTGACTTGTACAAGATTGCTGAATTTATTATTATTTTTCTATCTTTATCAATATTTCCCAGAGTCTGGGTTATAGACTATTTGTTATTTGAAATCTTTCCTGCTGATCTAAACTCTCCCTCTGAAGAAGTTAATATTATAAATGAGTAAGTTCTTTTTGAAAATGAAGAATGTTGTTTAAAAAATTAAAAAGTAATACAGAGAATTCGCTAAGTCTCACACACCTAAGAAGCACAGTATTTTTGTTTTTCTTTCTTTTTTATTTGATGACCAATTAGGCTGTTGCTGAACATGGGATCAAAAAAGAATACATGAATGCATAAACTTAGTGTTTTTCAATACCATGTTTGTACCCCTTTAAGAAAGATGAATTTGGACTAAGCATGGGGGTCCCCAATTAATGAGCTAGAGAAAGGACTGAAGGAGCTGAAGGGACTGCAACTCCATAGGAAAACAACAATATCAACCAACCAGACCCTCCAGAACTACCACAGACTAAACCACTAACAGAGTACACATGAAGGTACCCATGGTTCCAGACGTATATGTAGCAGAGGATGGCCTTGTTAAGCATCAGTGGGAGGACAGGCCCTTGGTCCTGTGAAGGCTTTATGCCCCAGTATGGGGAAATGCCAGGGCAGGGAGGCAGGAGTGGGTTCATAGGTGGGGGAGCACCTTTATAGAAGCAGGTGGAAGGGAGATGGGATAGGGTGTTTCCTGAGGGGAAAATGGGAAAGGAGATAACATTTGAAATGTAAATAAATAAAATATTCAATAAAAGAAAAAAATAAAAATTCTTAGCCCAAGAAAATACATAAAACAAAACAGTAAACAACCATAACAAAGCAAATTCAAAATTAAACACAGTTTGTTTAAGTTTAAGAACATCTTAAATGTATTTTTCCAGGGAAATTTTAAGTCTTTGTAAGGATATATCTTTATTCTCTCCTTCTGTCTTTTTTCCCATTTAACATATTCTCATTTATATGTTTTTACTCATATATATGCATATATATGCAAGGAATAATGGTTAATGCATATATATATATAATAGATACATATAGATAAATGTATGACAGGTAAATAAGCAAATAGGCAAATATATAATAGATATAAATGGATTAATAGATAGAAAGATACACGCATACATATGTAGACATAGTTTGCATATGACCATTCAGTTTAGTGAAGATGTATATTATTGCTTTTGAAGGTCAAACTTCAAAATGGGGAAGAGCAGTTCAGAAAACTACTACGAAAGTTTCTGTGTGCTAGTTTTAGAAGATGAGTCACTGCTGACTCTCACATAATCTGTAGTGCCTCTTGAGGAATTATACCATCAAAAGAAGCCCATAAATGTCGCCCTACAAGTGGGACACTGCCTAATGGAACTTATAATTCTTGGTGTACGTTTCCCTTTGGAGCATTGATGCATTTTTAAAATTTGCTGTTAAGAGTGGATTGTAGTTTTTTGTTTGTCATTACAGCACCAGAAAATGAAACAGTGGTTTGGCTATGCAGCCCTAGGGATTTTAGCATTAAAAACAAAACAGAACAGAACACATGCCGAAAACTGCAAAAAAGCTTTCCATTGGGATGCTATTTTTGGCATTATGTATTGAGTTTTTAAGCAATGATGAAATGCTAAGCTTGGTCTTGGAAGAAGAAGAGCTGAGGGAAAGTATGAAAATCTTTTACTGAAGCCTTAAAGAAAATGTCCTTGTCTTTAAGAATGTTGTGTTCAAATTTGAATATAACATTTTCACTTTTTATCTTAGGAATTTGAAACTAAGTCAATGCTATAAGGAAATACAGAACCCCAGAATTTTGACAGTCAGTTTTTTCATTTCATGACAAATATACCAAAATGTCTTTGCAGTTTGTGGGTATTACTTGTGTGTATAAAACACGGCATAATATAAACATGGTGGAGTTATAATAGCCATATTATATATCATAGTGACCGGGCAGCAGAAATGAAGAAGTATAGCATTGACCATAAGGTTCCATGATCATTCTTAAAGTCATAGATTTTTGGGGGAAAATACTGGCTTTTCATCTCAGAAGAAAAGGTTGCACCCTTAAAGAGGCAACAGAAAGACAAATGCAGTAATGTGCTTTGTGTACCCACTGACTCAGTGCTGCTCCTGCTCCACAACACAGGCAAAAAAGAAAACCACACTTTTTCTTGACTGTCTTAATGGCCAACTTCCTTCCTGAAGTGCTGCCATTAAAGATTCATGACTGAGAAAAATAAGCACTAGATTTCAAAACACAAAGTCTTTGGAGTGTTCCACAATGCTACGAGTTATTTATTATTTCCTTCCTAGAGCATTTATTGTACCTCTTTAGAGACAAATATTTTGTAATTGATCAGATATTCTCAGGATTCTCAGAGTTTTAAATTTGGGAATGTTTAAGACAGGGTCTAGTTAGGTAGCTCAAGTTGGAATCAGATCATTGATCCCATGACTTTAGCCTCAGAATTGCTGGGAATACAAACTGGTGCAGACATGGCTGAGACTTTCTATGATTTTATTATTGATTTTTTTTTTTAGTTTATTTGTTTTTATGTAGTTTAAGGAGGGATAGAATTCTTAGTCCAGGATGCAATTACTCATCATTGAATATTCATGTGTATTTTCTTTCTGCAGTTACCTTATGGTCCCTAAGGGTAGATAAAACATGAGACAAGAGTTAAATTTGTCTTCCTCAGTAGTATCATATCCCAAGATAATAGACCATTCATAGGAAGATGGTGTACAGTATCCTTGTATTTACACCTAATTATGAATTTTTATTCTAGGGGTATTTGTTCAACAGTTTTTTATTTCTGTTAGTGTTGGAGATAGCTCTGGGACTATTTGTAATTTGATGCTAATTCCTTACTCCTGTGACAGGTTGGGAACAAGGAATGAGTCAGCACTCAAGCGATTTCCTGTAAACCTTCTTCCCACCTTAATTTTTAAAATAAAGGCTAGAGCCAGTGTTTGGGCAGTGAAAAGGGAAGGTGGAGATGAAAGTTGGTAAAAGAAGGAGTGAGAGACAAAGGGAGACAGAGGAGAAGGTGGAAGGAAAGAGGAGCAGAAGCACATGGTCTGGAGAAACCATAAGTTATAAGGGGTCTCGTAGATGGGGAGGACGGTAGTGTAGTGGTAGATCTGCCCAATCTAGGCTCTCAGCTTGTATTCATATTAATTGTGTTGTGTTTTCATTGCTGGGGCATATTTGGGTTGGAGATTTACCGCAACAAATTGGCGCCCAACTTATTGATTTGAACCCAGCTAACCTGAGATAAACATTCACTGCCCTCCAACCCCTGAATGGGGCTTGGCCAGTGATATAGGCTGCAGCACTATGGACTTGAAGCTGACTGGGTTTGAGGGTGGCCGACAGAGAAAGGCAGAGAGGCATCTATGCCTGCGGGAGCCTTTCTGTGCTCACTTCCCCGTATCCTTTGCTCCCCTCCCTGCCTCCCCAACCCCCAAACAGGGACACAGACACATTCAACTCCTCCCTGTGAATAAAGAATCAGAAGACAGAAATACAGAAGAGCTCCTGACAAGGTAATTCACTGATATAAGAGAGAAATACAAGTTTTTGATGCTTAAAGATGGGGAATTTCACTTGAGATTTGGAACTAGATAGGTAATATCAGTCACTGACTCCTAGTAGAGAGAACAGTGATAATCACCTGCTATGAACAGGTATTAATTAATAGAAGTCTGTGGCTCCACTTAGAGAGCATAATATAGATATTATAATAGGTAATAATTAAATAAATGTTTGTGGCTCCACTTAGAGAGCACAACAGATAGATGGTATAATAGGATACCTGCTCTAGGCAGAGAGTTTAACAATTAAAAACTATCTGCTTCCTATAGACAGATATTAGTAGAAGTTTGAATTAATTGCTTTAAAGATGGTATAAAGATATATTGCTCTAATAAGTCTTACAAGATACTCATATTCTGTCTAACGTGGGCTCCATGGGAATTTTGGGTTTAAATCCTGGTTTGACAAGATGCCTCTTATAAGCAGATATAGATAGTAGTGTGATATAGATAGTAGTGTGAATCAATTGTTTTAAAGATGATATAATAAAGTCTGCAGGAGACTCATGTTCTCTAACTTGGATTCCATGCGAATTTTGGGTTAATATCCTGACATGATAAATTAGAAAGGCCTAAATAGGTTAAAATGTGTGTCAATTTGAGCATTGTGGTTATTTTATTGTTCCTCTGGGACAGAGGGCAAGTTACAGGTTTTTTCTGATTACTGGCTGAATGATATACTGATTTGGGGAAAAGGTTTTGTATTTTGTGTTTTTGGAAAAGGTGATTAAGGTATTTACACCTTCCAGAGTTATAGGGATCAAATTTGATAGAGAGAGACAGAGGAGGAGGTGGAGGGAAAGCATAGTAGAAGCACGTGGCCTGGAGAAACCACAAGTTATGGGGTCTCATAGATGGGGAGGATTGTAGTATAGTGGTAGATCTGCCCATTCTAGGTGCACAGCTTGCATTCATATTAATTTAGTTGTGTTTTCATTGCTGGGGCATATTTGGGTTGGAGATTTACCACAACGAGTTAGTATATATGGATAAAGTATAATGCCACCAAAACTATATTATTAACACCTACAATATGATTAGTTCTTCCTTCTTGGCAATATGGAATGGTCTATAGTTATATTTCTAACGAACCTTTTCAACTTAGAAGAAAAACTTGTCCCAGAGAACAGAACAACAAACAAAGTCAGCTGAATTTATCTGTTCTATATCAATTGGGGCAATTTAAAACGTTTTCTCTTCACAATTGTTTTCTCTAACTGTGACCATCTCCACACACTCCTGAAATGTTTCTATTAAATATTGAACCCCTACTCATGTGAATACACTCCATTTTACAGTACCTAGCAGTTTCCTACCTGTTGCACTGATTTCTGCTTTTTTCCCTCTGCCCTTTTCAATTTGCCTTTCACCTTAAATTTTTATTCCAATTTTGATTACTGAATTCAAGTTCAGACCTACAAATACTACCAATGCTGAATTTTTATGCACTTTACATTTCACTCAGTTTCATCAGGGACATGGCATTGGAGCATGATGGATGTGTGCACTATAATATCCTTATTAAAAATTCTATAATATATGATTCTGTTCTAGTTTTATTGTGCTATCTGAGTATCATAGATAGGATCAAAGTTTTAGCTCTTATATGACTATGTAAATTAAAATTCGATAACCCTCATAGTTCAGGGCTTAAGTGTATCTTGTTCAACTACTGCCTCCTCAAAGTTTACAAGCAGAGTGGGAAATAGGTTGCTGGAAAGTATAATAGAGGTAAGAACAGTTAAGGCAATAAGACCTAATAGAATGAATGATATTAATAGAATACTGGTGTTGTGTACACCTCATCTACAAATCTTTTTCCTTAAAAAATGACCATAGTGCAACCTTTTAGTACCATTTTTTAGTGTTATCTTTTAGGTGCACCAAAATGAAAATGGCACACACTTAAGATATTGAAATATTACTAAGTACTATGAATTTTCACTATGAATAAGCTTCTCTGATACAACTTACTCCTCAGTAGTTTGAAAATAGTAATATACAAAATTATTCAAAATATATTAAATTAAACTATATGCATAAAATATTGATTAATTTAATACAAAATTATTGGCACAATTATTAATGATTGTTTTCCCAATGCATTATATTTTACTAATCAGAATGTAATAATTTGGTTTCCAATTAGAAGTAATGAATGTGATTCATGTGGGTAAAGATGAATAGTAAATTTTTGAATTAGCCATTTAGATTAAGAACCACCAATACATTCTGAGAATTTGCAACAACACCATTTCTTCTAGTCTAATGCTGGCAGTAATCTAAAGTAAATACCAGTCACTATGCCATAGACAGGTATGGGGAGCGGTGAAGCTGGAGAGGCATTCGCCATGGCAAGATGGCGCCTACTTCCGCTGTCGACTCCTAGTAAACAACTGTTTGCGCATGTGCGTAGAGAACTGTTTGCCATATGCGTAGAGTGAAAAAGACGCCATGTCACGGCCCATCCCGGGGCGTTAAGTAGGGTAATGAGCGAACAGCCAATCATGGGCAGACACGCCACGCTGTGGGCAGACACGCTGCACTGTGGTGTATATAAGCAGTGGGATTATTGGCTTGACCTTTTTTCCCTATGGAGGAGGACAATAAACGTTGCTGCAGAAGGAACCTAGTGTCCGCGTGTCTTCTTGCTAGCGAGACGACTGTGCAGGCTACAGACAGGATGCTTCATTGTCTTAAAATATCCTCCAGATGTAGGAGTCCCTTGCTTTAAACAGCTTCTTACAGGTCCCACAATATGAACAAATTGTGGACACTTAATTAGCATGGAGTTTACATATAATTACATTCTCCAAAGTCCATGTTATCAATTGAAACCTTATAAACAGTCTTTGCTGCCATATTTCTTTTCACTAGAATATGTAGAAAAATAATACAGTTCTAGTTTTAATTTTAAAAATGCATGTAGTTTAAGGCTATAGTTTGAGTCACAGATATACTAAAAATCAAAACATAAGAATAAAATAGTAAAAACCAAACCTAAGGATGTTTTGAGTGTGATCAACCCAAAATTGAAATGTGTCTCCTAGGATTATGCAAGATATAATAGAATATGAAGAATGCATGATGGAAGTACAAGATTATCAAATAGTGATGAAGACTGTGCCTACTTTAAAAAACACTATTCTAAAATATTTGGTAAAATTAAAGGTAAAATATTGATAAGTTTTTAGTATAGGGTATACAACAATATTAAGAAAAATTACTTGTGCATCTCTTGATTTCATAATGTAGTATATTTAAAGATATGCAAAAGTTAAGACTTAACTACTATATTGATATTTTAATTTCTTCATGTAAATTCTTAAGGCAAAATACCACTTTAAGGAACATTGGCCTTGAATTCAAGATAACAGAGAGGTATAAATTGTCTTAAATCCAAATGACTTCTTTCTGATATCTAAAATATCTTTGCCATTGTACTTACCAACATAGATACTAATTCTAGTCATATAAATCAATATGTGTTTGATCTTTCTAGCCTTGTAGTTAATCAATATAAATTAGTGCTACTATCTGATTCTATATTTTATGTATGGGTTTTAGTTGTTGAAGTTGACTGACATCTAATTTTAAAGATGGTACCAGCAACCTAGAAGTCATAATCATTTATTCAAACTAATAATATATAAAGCAAACTATAAAGCAGTGTGGTTTCCTAAATTATTTATATCATCTTGCCACTGATTTGTCACCCAGACCTAAGCAGCGAGCCGCTCACAGTACAACATAAAGACAGACCTATCAGAATTATGCCAGACTTCTTGCCAGAGACTATGAAAGCCAGAAATTCTTGGGCAGATATCATACATAATGTAAGAGAACACAAATGCCAGCCTAGGCTACTATACCCAGCAAAACTTTCAATTACCATAGATGGAGATACCAAGGTATTCCAGGACAAAACCAAATTTACACAATACCTTTCCATAAATCCAGCCCTTCAAAGATAATAAATGGAAACTCCAACACAAGGAAGAAAACTACACCCTAGGAAAAGCAAGAAAGGAATCTTTCAACAAAAGTAAAAGAAGATAGCCACATGAACAGAATTTTCCAACTCTAACAACAAAAATAACATGAAGCAACAATTACTGTTCTGTGATATCTCATAATATCAATGGACTCAACTCCCCAATAAAAAGATATATACTAACAGACTGGATAGGTAAACATGAGCCAACATTTTGTGGCATACAGGAAACCGTCCTCAGTGACAAAGACAGACTCTACCTCAGAGTAAAAGGCTGGAAAACATTTTTCCAAGCAAATGGTCCAAAGAACCGAGCTGGAGAAGCCATTCTAATGTCGAATAAAGTCGACTTTCAACCTAAAGTTATCAAAAAACATAGGGAGGGAGACTTCATACTAATCAATTGTAAAATCTACCAAGATGAACACTCAATTCTGAAATCTGTGCTCCAAATGCAAGGGCATCCACATTCATAAAAGAAACTTTATTAAACCTCAAAGCACACATCACACCACACACAATAATAACGGGAGACTTCAACACCTCAGTCTCATCAATGGACAGATCATTGAAACAAAAGCTAAAAAGAGACACAATGAAACTAACAGTAGTTATGAACAAAATGGATTTAACAGATATCTATAGAACACTTTATCCTAAAATAAAAGAATATATCTTCTTCTCAGTACCTCATGGTACCTTCCCAGGGATGCAGGAATGGTTCAATATAAGGAAATTCATCAATGTAATTCACTATATAAACAAACTCAAAGGAAAAAAAAACATATGATCATCTCATTAGATGCTGAGAATACATTTGACAAAATCCAACATCCCTTGATGATAAAAGTCTTGGAAAGATCAGGAATTCAAGGCCCATACTTAAACATAATAAAAGCAATATACAGCAAACCAGTGGCCAACATCAAACTAAATGGAAAGAAACTTGAAGCAATCCCACTAAAATCAGGGACTAGACAAGGCTGCCCACTCTCTCCCTACCTAGTCAATATTGTACTTGAAGTCCTATCCAGAGCAATAAACAAAAAAAAGAGATAGAGGAATAAAAATTGGAAAGGAAGAAGTCAAATTATCACTATTTGCTGATGATATGATAGTATACTTAAGTGACCCCAAAAATTCCACCAGAGAGCTCCTAAACCTGACAAAACAACTTCAGCAAAGTAGCTGGATATAAAATCAACTCAAGCAAATCAGTGACCTTCCTCTACACAAAGGATAAACAGGCTGAGAAAGAAATAGGGAAACAACACCCTTCACAATAGTCACAAATAATATAAAATACGTTGGTGTGACTCTAACTTAGGAAGTGAAAGATCTGTATGATAAGAACATCAAGTCTAGCCAGGCAGTGGTAGCACACACCTTTAATCCCAGCACTTGGGAGGCAGAGGCAGATGGATTTCTGAGTTCAAGGCCAGCTTGGTCTACAGAGTAAGTTCCAGGACAGCCAGGGCTACAAAGAAACCCTGTCTTGAAAAAAAAAAAAAAAGAACTTCAAGTCTTTGAAGAAGGAAATCGAAGAGGATCTCAGAAGATGGGAAGGTCTCCCATAGTCATGGACTAGCAGGATTAATATAGTAAAAATGGCCATCTTGCTAAAAGCAATCAACAGATTCAATGCAATCCCCATCAAAATTCTAACCCAATTTTTCACAGACTTAGAAAAAGCAAGTGCAAATTCATCTGGAATAACAAAAAACCTAGGATAGAGAAAATTATTCTCAACAATAAAAGAACTTCTGATGGAATCACCATCCAGGACCTTAAGCTGTACTATAGAGCAATTGTGACAAAAACTGCATGGTATTGGTACAGTAACAAGTAGGTGGACCAAGGGAATAGAATTGAAGAACCAGAAATGAACCCACACACCTATGGTCACTTCATCTTTGAAAAAGGAGCTAAAACCATCCAGTGGAAAAAAGACAGCATTTTCAACAAATGGTGCTGGTTCAACTGGCAGTTAGCATGTAGAAGAATGCAATTCAATCCATTCCTATCTCCTTTACAAAGTTCAAGTCCAAGTCGATCAAGGATCTCCACATAAAACCAGATACACTGAAACTAATAGAAAAGAATGTTGGGAAAAGCCTCGAGCACATGGGCACAGGGGAAAATTTCCTGAACAGAACACCAATAGCTTATGCTCTAAGATCAAGAATTGACAAATGGCACCTCATAAAATGACAAAGCTTCTGTAAGGCAAAAGACACTGTCAATAGGATGAAACAGCAACCAACAAATAGGGAAAAGATCTTTACAAATCCTATAACTGAGAAAGGAGATGTCATATGACATCTAAATAAAGAAAATATCTAATTAAGAAAATCTTTTAAAAAATTGCTTTAAATTCACTAAATTTGACTTAAACTATAATACATTTACCATATGTACACATTTTAAACTTTCTTTGTGCATAGTTTTTAGATGAATACACCTTTTTATCCTTTGCATCATAAGAATTATATTTCTGTGGTAATTTTAGTGAAAAAAAAAGGAAAGGATTTGTGTAAAGGATATCAATTCAGCTAAATCATTTTTTTAAAGAAGTGCATGAACATATTTGCACAGATTGATGGGGAGAGAAGATGCAAGTCAAAGGAGGAAGCCCACTCCATGACACCCCACCACAACGTGACCCCTCACCCATGAACCTCTGAGCCTGACCGCACCAGACCCACACCAGACTGGCAGAGGATGATGGGACCTAGAGTGGATGCAGTGAGTTATGAAGATGTGCATGTGAACTTCACTCAGGAAGAATGGAATTTGCTGGATCCTTCCCAAAAGAGTCTTTACAAAGATGTGATGCTGGAGACCTTCCAGAACCTCACTGTTATAGGCTATCGTTGGGAAGACCATCATATTGGAGAACATTGTCAAAGTTCCAGAAGACATGAAAGGCATGTAAGAAGTCATACTAGAGAGAAACGATATGAATGTAGTCAATGTGGTAAAGCCTTTTCATTTCTCAGTCATCTCCAATATCATAAAAGAAGACATACTGGAGATAAGCCGTATGAATGTAATCAATGTGGTAAAGCCTTTTCACAGAACAGTAGTCTCCAATATCATAAAAGAATACATACTGGATAGAAGCCTTATGAATGTAATCAATGTGGTAAAGCCTTTTCATGTCAGAGTGGTCTCCAATATCATAAAATAACACATACTGGAGAGAAGCCTTATGAATGCAATCAATGTGGTAAAGCCTTTTCACAAAAGAGTAATCTCCAATATCATAAAAGAACACATACTAGAGAGAAGCCTTATGAATGTAATCAATGTGGTAAAACGTTTGCAAGACCCAGTCATCTCCAAAGACATAAAAGAACTCATACTGGAAAGAAACCTTAAGAATGTAGTCATTGTGGTAAAGCCTATTCACAAGGGAAATGTCTCCAAAAACATACACATACTAGAAAGAAATTTTATGAATGTAATCAAGGTGGAAACAGCCTTTTCATAAAGTTTTTGTCTCAAAAATCGTAAAGACAACCATTATGGAAAGAAACTATGAATGTAGTCAAGGTGCTAACGCCTTCGCCTGTCTCACTAGTCTCCATAACATAAAAGATCCCATACTGTAAAGAAACTTCATAAATGTAAACAGTGTGGTAAAGCCTTTGCATGTCCTTATCATATTTAAATGCTTGAAAGCAGTCATTGTAAAATTAAGTTGTGGATTTGAATGTGCTTGGCCCTAAGAAATGGGACTATTAGGGGGCATGCATTGTGGAGTAGATGTTACAGTTTTGAAGGTAGTCAATTACAATGGTGGTGGTTTTTGGAGCTCTGGAACATACAAAAAAGCCTCTCCTACTACTTGACTGGAAGACAGTCTTTCCTGGGTGTCTTCTCATGAAAATGCAGAACTCTCAGGTCCTCCCCCAGCAGCATGCCTGCCTGCATGCTGCCATTCTTTCTGCTATGATGTTAATGGACTAAAAATTTTAAA
>NW_022196915.1:75044154-75061385 GCF_008632895.1 Mastomys coucha
AAAAATTTAGTGTGATGAAGAAACCAGCATTGCTGAGGTAAAACCTTCTGGTAAATGTTTTTTTTTTTGTTTGTTTGTTTTGTGTTGTTTTGTTTTGAGGAGACAAAGAATCTGTGTTCCAGAGATAGCCAAGTTTGTACCTTCTGGTGCACCTGGACTTGGTCATGTGTGAGAATCACCCAGGTGGTATTGGTTTCAAAGGTGTAAAGTTGTTATGCAGTGCAGGTAAGATTTGCCAACATGAAGGGAGTGTATGAGAGGAAAGTTGTGAAGCCTCATTGCAACATCAGAACCCTGGTTATTGAAGATGTCAGTCCATTGAATGAGCATCGAGATTAGCAGCAGCAGTTGATTGGGGTCAACAAGAACCTAGAGTGCTATAGAAAGAAGTGTTTGAAAAGTGACACAATTTCTTTTGAGGAGTGCAGAAGATCATGTGTGGATCCCAGATACTGGAACAAGAACCTGTAATATTGAAGTTGTCATGGAGAACTCAAGATTTGAATATAAAAAAGCTGCGGTATATCTGTTCAGGTAAACTGCTTTCAGGGAATAAAACTAGCTAAAGAGAAAGACGTGTTCTAGTGAACAAAACAGTAAGCAGTTAGAGATCTGAAGCATGCTTTGACTTCAGACATAGATATGCCGAGTTTGGAGACGGCCCACCTGGATTTTGGTCTTGCTTAGGTCCAATATTTCCTTATATTGACCTTTTGTAGTGGTGAAGTATATCCTGTGAATTTGAATGTATATGATGTTTTTGAAAATATTGGTGTTTACCTTTAGATTATTGGATGGGTCTCAGAAGATGAACATTGGACTTTTACCATTCTTGAGACTGTTATAAATGATATGGATTTTGAAGTTGGAACTCATGTATTTTACACAATGCTATGTTTAAGTGTGGTCCACATACATTCATATGTTTGAACAATCCTTGGGGGCCAGTGAGTGGAATGGGCTACACTAAATATCTTTGACCTAGAGATGCACTGTCAGGAATCATGGGTGTGTTGGAAAAAGTGAACCAATGTGAGGATGGGCTTTAAGTTCAACCCCATGCTTAAAAGACCCTCCTATTTGCTCCCAAGAAGACAGTTTCTTCCTGACTCTTAAATACAGATGCAGTACTCTCAGCTCCTTCTCCAGCATTATGTTTGCCTGTATGCCAACCATGATTCTCCCTATAACAAAAATGGACCAAACCTCTGATACTGTAAGCCAGCCCTAATTAAATGTTTGCTTTTATAAAAAAAAAAAAAAACAAAAAACAAACAAAGGAGGAAGCCCACCTTCATTTGAACCTGCTATGTTAGTCAGCCACATATTGCAGACCATTTTGCATATAACCCCCCCAAATGTGTATTTTTTAGTCATTATAATGATTAATATTTAGAGGCTTAATGAAAAAATTGAATTATTCCAGAACACAAGGTGATAACTCTAGAATATGAATAAAAGTGTAATTACAAAGTAAAAAACAAGCCGGGCGGTGGTGGTGCACGCCTTTAATCCCAGCACTTGGGAGGCAGAGGCAGGCGGATTTCTGAGTTCGAGGCCAGCCTGGTCTACAGAGTGAGTTCCAGGACAGCCAGGACTACACAGAGAAACCCTGTCTCGAAAACAAAAAACAAATAAAATAAAAAAAAAAAAAAAAACAAAGTAAAAAACAAATTGACCATGTAATTGGTCACAAAACAGGCCTCAACATATACAAGAAGATTGAAATAATTTCATGCATCCTATCAGATCACTATGGACTAAGGCTGCTCCTCAATAAGAACATAAACAATAGAAAGCCCGCATACTTGTGGAAGCTTAACAACACTCTACTCAATGATAACTTGGTCAAGGAAGAAATAAAGAAAGAAATTAAAGACTTTTTAGAATTTAGTGAAAATGAAGCGACAACATACACACAATCTTATGGGACACAATGAAAGCAATCCTAAGAGGAAAACTCATAGTTCTAAGTGCCTCAAGAAAGAAACTGGAGAGAGCATATACTAGCAATTTGACAGAACATCTGAAAGCTCTAGAACAAGAAGAATCAAATTCACCAAAGAGAAATAGACAGCAGGAAATAATCAAACTCAGGGCTGAAATCAACCAAGTGGAAACAAAACAAACTATACAAAGAATCAACAAACCAGGAGCTGTTACTTTGAGAAAATCAACAAAATAGATAAACCCTTAACCAGACCAACTAGAAGGCACAGAGACAGTATCCTAATTATCAAGATAAGAAATGAAAAGGCAGGCATAACAACAGAAACTAAGGAAATCCAAAAAATCATGAGATTACTACAAAAGCCTATATTCACCAGAACTGGAAAATCTGTTTGAAATGGACAATTTTCTAGACAGATACCAGGTGCCAAATTAAATCAAGATCAGGTAAACCATCTAAACAGGCCCATATCCCCTAAAGAAATATAAACAGTCATTAATAGTCTCCTAACCAAAAAAAGACCCAGGACCAGATGGGTTTAGTGCAGAGTTTTATCAGACCTTCAAAGAAGACCTAATACCAATATTCCTCAAACTATTCCACAAAATGGAAACAAAAGGTAGTTTACCCAATTTATTCATTAAAGCACAATTACTTTGATATCTAAGCCACACAAAGATCCTACAGAGAAAGAAAACTTCAGACCAATTTTCCTTATGAATATCAATGCAAAAATACTTAATAAAATTCTCAAAGAATATATCAAAATGATTATTCATCATGATCAAGTAGGCTTGATCCCAGGGAGGTAAAGACAGTTCAATATATGGAAATCCAACATCGTAATTCACTATATAAACAGACTCAAAGAAAAAAACATATGATCATTTCATTAGATGCTGAGAAAGCATTTGAAAAAATCCAACATCCCCTCATGATAAAAATTTTGGAGAGATCAGGAATTCAAGGCCCATACATAAACATATTAAAAGCAATATACAGCAAACCAGTAAACAACATCAAACTAAATGCTGGGAACTTGAAGCAATTCCACTAAAATCAGGGACTAGAAAAGGGTGCCCACTCTCTCTCTACCTATTCAATATAGTACTTGAAGTCCTAGCTAAAGCAATTAGACAACAAAAGGAAATCAAAGGGACACAAATTGGAAAGAAAGAAGTCAAATTATCACTATTTGCAGATGATATGGCAGTATACAATCACTGTATATTAACTTAAATTCATCAAAGGTCCTTAAGATAAAATTTAATTTGTTTTCTATTGGTAAAAATTTCTTCAGTCATGATATGTATAAGAGCTGTATAATGGAATGAGTATAATGAAATCTTTTTTCACTTGAAACAGTTACAATAACTGAATTATTAGCTTCTATATACAAACATTGAGCATTTCATGCATTTTTTGTACCTAATAGTAATCCCTTAAGTACATTACTTATAAGGAACAAAATAAGAATTTTCATAGGAGAAAATACTCATATATTCATTGCTTTAAGTTTATTAATTTTTTTCTATCTTTGGAATTATTTTGTTGGTTAATAGGAATTCAAATTCAAACTTGAGCTACATAAACTCTTACACTTCCTTTAAATTTAATATTTTATACTGTGTTCACATGTCTGTGTGTATTCATGCATGTGCCATAAAACATTTAGATATCAAATACACATTTCAGGAGTCAGTTCTCACCTTTAACCACATGAGCACTAGGGAAGCAAGTCAGCTTTTCAGACTTGACTACAACAGCCTTAACTCACTGAGATTTGCCACTGGCCTCAAATTGCATTCTAAACAAAGCATGAAGACACACCCTTTCCAAAATTTCCTTTCACTGATACATAATATTTATGGTTGATAATTTCTGAACCACTTTGATAAAGAAAAAGTTTCAAAACTAAATAAGTATGAAAAATAAACTGTAATTTATTCTACAGATTAGAAGGAACCATCAATAATACAACAGTTCTGACCAACTTTGCAAGAGTCCAGACTGCTGAACCATTTTTCACTTTTGTTTCATTGTTTTTTATAAGTACACCTTATATAAAGTGACAAACCATTTAAACATCTTATAGATATAACTTGTTCTGAAAATTTTGAGTTGCTATTCAGAGCTTAGGAATTATTTGATTGTATAAAATATGTACAGCAATGTAATTTTATGGCATTGTTTTATACCACGGATTTGAAGCTGAATGCACGCTAGTGGTCTACAACATATGGATTATCATTGAAAATTCTTTGTCATTATAAGCGTTTAAAGTAAAGACTTTATGTTTAGGAATTAATTATTGACTGGCTAATTCTCATTCCTGTGTCCTATACACACATAGATACTGATATGCTGTGACACATATATTGAATATACAAATATATACATATATATTGAATATATATGTGACATATGAATATATATATAGATGGATATATTCAAGGTTGAATGCAGATGGTACTTAGCTTGAAAAATATATAGCTTGCACCATTCATAGTCCTTGTTTCATTGCAGAAAAATGTTCAATTGATCTCTAGCTGCTACCATATCAAGGATGAGTATATAGTCAGATATTTTTGGATACTGATGGTCTATAAAGTCATTATATGGTTACTGCTAGAACACAGACAATATACACACTCCAGATATAGGCTAAAATTTTATATTTTTTTCCTCAGTCAAAAATATTGAGTTTTGTGGCAGTATATCAATAAATTTACTGTAAGTTTATATACAAATAAATACCGCTAACTTTAATGCTAAAAATCTACCACCTAGAACACAGTTTTAAAAAGTAGGCTCCTGTTTTGTGTCAAAGTCAATTATAACAATTGATGACTACACATCCATGCATTAAACACATTCTAAATAGCCCTTCATATATATGTTTTGATCATAAAGGAAACATCTGAGTTAAAATGAAGACTAAAAATGGACCCTTACAAGTGAATGCTTTATAATTCCATGGAGGAGAGATGATGAGATATTTTAATAATATTTTATAACTAACATTGGTTTTGGAAAGACAAATTGCTAACACCAGTGTTCATTAGAGTTGATCTCATCCTTTCTACATTTTCATATTTTAATTTCATACTTTACAAAACTCAACACAGTGGAGTAAAATTTAAAAATAACTCCATTCTGAGTTTTGAAGGTCTCTTCTGATGAAATTCAGGGCTTTGAGACTTCCCAGAAATACATCAAAGCTTTCTATCTTCTGTTTTCTGTGGAAGAAGAAAGAAAGCAATATAAAGAAGAAAGCAATGTGTTTGGAATCTACATTCTTTCAGGTTTAAGTGTAGACAGTGAAATTCATGCACAGCCTTTACAGTGTGAGGTTTTGAAGCACTCTTAAAAATTGGGTCAAGAAGCTTATGCAGTTCTCTAAAACCTACAACCATGGCATCATACTGTCTTCCCACTCTAATATCTAATTCTAGAGTAACTACTGCCATTATTTGGCTTTAGTTATAGAAATGTATCTTGGACTTTATAGCAAGAAATAGTATTAGAGACATATCATATTGGGAGGTGTTTAATTATTCAAGGACACAGGGACTCTATCTGTGAGAATCACTTTGGCAATAACACACTGGTAATGATTTCTAGATTACTTTCTTGAGTGGGTGCTCCTACAGCACTTAGAATACAGCTCTGAGATACAGTCATTTCTGGGCAAGTCTCAGAAAAAGATGACAGATTTTAGCTAAGTATTTAAGACAGAAAACATTGCGAGAAATATTGATTATAGAAAAAGAATATTATTGCTGATAATTTACTATTTGGTATCATAAAGACTGAAATTTATTCATTACTGTGAATATAATGTGTTTATAATGAACAAAATAAGCATAAGGCAAAATCTCTTATTAGTTTTCTTATATAGTGACTTGAAATAAAAATTAAAAAGGAGTCGACTGAGTTGCAGAAGAGTCATTTTAAAGAATTTCACTCAGATGTGTAGGCTTTATGTTTATAGTGAATGCTTTTTATTATTATTAATCATTCCATACATTTACATCTCAAATGATATCCAGGTTACCCCTCCACAAATCCCCTGTCCCACATCTGCCCTCTCTGCTCTCCCCTTTGCCTCTATAGGGGTGCTCCCCCACTCACCCACGGTCTCCAGCCCCACCACTCCAGCACCCTCTACTCAGGGGCATCAAACCTCCGAGGACCAAGGGCTGCCCCTCCCATTGATGTCAGACAAAGTCATCCTCTGCTACACATGTATCTGGAGCCATAGATTCCCTCTCTGTACACTCCTTAGTTTGTGGTCTAGTCCCTGGGAGTACTGGGTGATTAGGCCAGCCTATATTGTTCTTCCTCTGGGGTTGCAATGCCCCTCTGCTTTTCCAGTCCATCCACCAGCTCTCCGACCGGAGTTGCTGAGCTCAGTCTGATGGTTGACTCTAAGCATCCACATCTGCATTGGTCAGTTTCTAGCACAGCCTCCCAAGGAACAGCCTCGCCAGGTTCCTGACAGCAAGCACATCTTGGTAAAGGCAACAGTCTCCGGTTTGGTGTCTATAGACAGATAGACCACTGGGTGGGCCAGTCCTCAGATGGCCCTTCCTTTAGTCTCTGCTCCATTTTTTGTTCCTCTTCTTCCTTTAGACAGGGACATTTCTGGGTTAAAAATTTTGAGATGAGTGGGTGGCCCCATCCCTTGACTGGGGACCATGCCTATTTGCTGTAGGTCTCTACAGGTTCTATCTCCCATTCTCTGTGCATTTCAGCTAAAGTCATCCCTGTTGGGTCCTGGGAGGCTCCCATTTCCTTTGTGTCTTGTATCCTCCAGTGGCTACCCCCAGTTTCTCATTCCCTGCTGCTACATATTTTTATTTGATTTCCTGGCCTCCTCTAATTCTCTCCTGTCCTCTCCAGTACCTGATACTACCCACCTTGTTTCTTACCCCTCCTTCCAGGTCCCCCCTACATCCCTTTCCATGATACTGCTAAGACAGCAGAAATCAGTTACTATTTTACATTTTGAGTTTTCAAATTTATCAGCGAGTGATTTTTTTCTGATGCACTTATATAAAAATATGTCATCATAGTTTTTTGTTATTCATTCTTTATAAACATTGGCTATACAAGACATCATCCCACAATGAATAATTTTGAAATCTTTATTTGATCAATATCCACAGATGTATCTTCTCAATGTATGGAAATGCATAGCTTTTTGTCTTTCTCTCCCCACCTATAAAGATTGAGTCAATCTAAAGTGGAAGAAATAGCTGTGGAAATGGCTATAATTTATTAACTGTATTTTATTTAGTTAACATCTAATGATTACACACATACACACAAACACACACACACACACACACACACATTTATATGACATCATGCATTTTGTAGGTATTTATTTTGTAATGGTAAAGTTGGGTTAATTTCCAGACACATCAATATTAAGCTCCCGTTCACTGCATGCTATTACCTAAAATTGTCAACCTTAAGCATTGACCTCCGCACACGAGTTAAATAAAAATCTTACAATTTGATATAAAATAGTGGCCAAGGCAAAGATAAATCTATATAACACAAAAATGATTTATTTGTTCAATTAAGTGCTCAAGAATGAATCACTGATAGCAAATACACAAAAAAGTCAAGTAGAATAATCTTTGCTAAACTGTTACTGCTATGACTTGAGAATACTGTTGTCAGAGATATTTTTATTTCCAAACTTTTTGCCATACTATAGCTGTTCTCTTCTGCTGACTTGTGTAACTTTGTTGTCTATTTCCCTTGTGGCAGTTAAAAGACTTCTGCCTCTATGTAGTACAATAATGTCAGCAGCTGCATCCTGGGCACATTGTCTTTGTTCTTGAATGGTACTATTGACAACACTTATTCTTTAGGCTTACATTTTACTCACTTACTTCTCCACATAAACCTCCACAGATTTCTATTTTCTGCACCCTGTTCAGTAGATATCATTGTATCCTAAATCTTTAAGCTGGTGTCTTTTAACTGATTGTAGCTGAAGTTAACCTTTAACTTTGAACATTACAAAATGAAAATGTTCACCAGGAAATAAGAAGAAAGATGGAAAAAATGGTGACAAGATACATTGAAAGGCAATTAGTCTTTAAGGTAATGGAAAGAAGGGATGCCATGTGCAACTGAAGCAAATTTTAGAATTCGGAAAGAATTCTGTTCTTTATGCAGGTCTTATTCTTTTCTTCCTCCCTTAAGCATTTGTGGTATCATTCTACATTTAGCTTTGTGATTACTGCAAAATTAAACAATTTTATTGTTAACAATGTTTCACTTACATTTTTTCTTAGATACTTTTTCTAGGAAATGTTACATGCTTGGATGTTAGAATATAATTTAAGAAAAAAGGAATGCATTTAGTAATTGCTGTATATGATGTTTAGTTTTTGCATTTCTACTTGAGTGAATTTTTTGAATGTGGTAGAAAGATTGGTCTGTTCCTTCTTTCTTTCTGTGTGTGTGTGTGTGTGTGTGTGTGTGTGTGTGTGCGCGCGCATGCACGCACGCATACATGTGTGTGTGCATGTCTGTGTATGTGAGAGAGAGTAGGAGTGTGTGTCAGTGTATAAATACAAAATACATATTGATGTATATTAATTTGGTTTCCAATAATCCTAAGCAGAGCATTTTCACAACTGAAAATGAAAAGAATGACTTTTATGGTGTTAAAATTGGTATTTGCAATTATATATGTTTATACATAAAATCACAGAGAATTTTAAGCTAACAAATACATATATTTGCATTTCTAGGCATGCATTCTTTCATTGCCTGGTTAAGAATTGGTTATTTTCTAAATGATGTGAGATCCTTGCTATGATATAGTGCCAGAGTCATTCCTAAAAGAACATTAAATTGATGTAAATAAATCAGCTAATTAAGCTTAGTAGGATTTCAGAATAAGAAATTGGGCTTTTCCAAGAAGTGAGTTATTAAATTAAAACCTAAACATTGAATTCACTGGATAAAGCTGTTTCAGATGAATAGTTTATACAGTTGCTGAAAGTAGCCACTGGGTGGCAATAGTTACCCAATCTTAGCTTTATGTTTTTTGGTTTTTTTTTTTTTTTTTTTTTTTTTTTTTTTTTTTTTTTTTTTTAACATTTCACAATCTGTAATAGCAGGAAATGAACTTATTGGGCCTCAAGGTTATTTGTGGGACTTAAGACACAGAAAAGTCCTTTCTTTTCAATGGATTCCAGGTTCTTTGTTTTCCGCACAGAATAGGCTCTGCAGTTTGTTCCTCAGAAACTGCTCTCAATCCATTAATTGATCCTGGCACTGAGGGTCAGGCAATGGAGAATTAGCAGTGAATACAGAAGAGAAAAAAAAGAAAGAAAAAAAAAGACTGAGAATCATTATGAAGCAGCCTATAATAACAACCTTTACTCATCTCAGAATGCCCATCTTGGAACTAACATCTTAAGACAGAACAACAATCACTTCTGAGTCAATCAGTTCAATAAGTTCTCTTCCTAATTTTGATTAGTGTTCAAAACCATTTGATAGAATAAATTTCATTGGAAATTAAGACCACATAGCTCAAATATTCACAGTCCAATAAAACTTTATCCTTTCTCTGACCCAACTTCCTCTACAGAGTCCCACTCTCAGAATGGCCCTGTAGGAAAGGATTGAGGGAAGTTAGAATTCATCACATTCACTTCTTTCTTACTGTGCTAACCTCCAGTGATAGGAAAGAATCAATAGGGGTTTCTGCAGTTTCTTTTGTAGACACTGACCAGCTTTAGAACATCCAGTATTTTGACTTTCATGTAAAAAAAAAAATCCTGCTTCTACGTTAAAAAGATTAAATGGAGATGACACAGAAGCTCCACCGCAGACAGGCCGGACTGTTAAGCTTTCCATCGCGACATTTCTTACAACATTTCCATCCCTTGAGAAGTCAAAAGTAGAAAAGGTTTTTACTTTGGAGTTACACAGGATTCAACAGCAGGTTGATTTTTCTAAGTAGTTGTTTTTGCTAGTGAATTTCAGAACAAGATTTTCCAGGTTTGGGATTATCATCAGACTAAGTGCAGCCAACAGATCACAATATAGGAAAGAATGGGGAAAAATTGTATGACTCTAAACAAGTTTGAGGGAAAAAATTGTTGCATTCAGATAGACATTTTGCATGTTTCAGAAAGTGTGGCCTGATTGGCTGTTGTCTTGCTTCTGGTTCCATATAAAGGCTTGAAGAAATTACCAATCCTGCCATGACTGATATTCCCATCGCAGTATTACTGATTCTACAATGTAACCCACAACCACAAATAATTTTCCTCTTTTGAAGATGGTCTGCTCTACTAAGCCTTGCTAATTCTGAACCCTAGGTAGTTAGTGATTTAAGACAATGGCTGCAACATTTCAGGTGTAAATTTGAGGATCTGAAACAGAACATTGTAAAAGCTGACAATAGCTAAACCAGTTATTCTTTTTTTCTTTTTCTTTGCTTTCAGACTTGAGGAGATTAAATGCTCTAAATATGACCAGCTTCTAGATATACACTTTCTGAGTGACTAACTAGTTATCTCCAGAGGTGAATGAGTAACTGAAGCAAATGAGAGATACAAATGAAGGCAGAGATACCAGGCTGTCAACCTTCTGTTTGTTACCATGTGGGGCTAAATTTATCAGTGCTTTTTAGAAATAACCATACATAATTCTGCTTAGAGATTATTGTTTATTTCTTTTGTTTGTTTCATTTTGATGGTAGTTTATTAGCTTGTGCAACTATGTAAACCTGTTTGAGGATAGTTATAATGTCAAAGTATCTTTTTTTATTAGATATCTTCTTTATCTAAATTTCAAATGTTATCCCTTTATTTCTTTCTTAGAATCACAATATTTCCCTTGTAGCTTCCATCTAAAGTGATTGCCAGAATAAAAGGACATCCCAACATCAGCAAGAAAACATGAAGCATCAGTGACCTGTGGAAACACTGTTCACTATTCCAATCTGTGATTTATTCCAGTTTCAAAAAGAATGGGTAAAGAAGAAATGAACAAATGAATTCCACAAATACATTTTTTTTTTGGAGGACTGCAGAGTGCAATGGTACTTATAGGCCATGAGCGGGAAGTTTAACAGAGACAGCACCGAGGATATCTATGTATTCTCTGTGTCTGTCGCTGTCTCTTCAGTTACAGAACAGTGCACAGAGGAATAGGTAGTGTCTACATGAATCTGCATTAAAAGTGAGAAACTCTGAATATAGAAACCCTTGACTACTCTATAGGACAGTAAATAGTTCTTTGCATTTTTCTATAAGGAGGCATTGTTTTGTAATCCTATAGCTCAAATTTGCTTGAATTTTGTGATGGAGGAAGTTCACCTGTATATAGAAACATATCCATATTGTGAAGTTTAAAAAGTATTCTAATGACAAAGGCTTCTTCTCTACAAAACCTTCCTGAACACACAGTCAGAATTAAAGAACTGTGAGTGCTTCTTTCTCTGGCGACATGTAGAAATATTTGTTGCCTTTGCAGAAGAAAATGTTCTCTCATTTCTTTTACTTCCTTTAGTAAGTTCATTTATTTTCCCATGGTTACTATTTTTTTACATTTCATTTCTATATATTTTTATTAGATATAAAAGGTTAGTTTAATTGGAGACACATTATTATTATCATTATTATTATTATTATTATTATTATTATTATTATTATTACTTTGAGTAGTGATGAACGTCAAATGCTCAGGAAGGTGATCATATTCAGTTGAATTAATGTTTGAATTTTGCCAAGTCACCTTCAATGCTGTCTTAACTGTATGTCTTACATAGTCTAATTATTGAGACATCATGCATCCTCATATGTCCCTAGTTGTCTAAGTATTTAGAATTCTTTGACTTTCGATTGATGGCTTAGAACAGAAGGTACTTATACTATGCTCTTACTGAGCACAGGGGATTATTGAGTTTGCTGCTTTTTGAAGGATATTTCTCAGCCTCAGATACGTTTCTACTTGTTCAAGAAGAAATTGAACTCAGCTGAGGCTCAAAGGCAAGTCCCTAAAGATATCAGGGTTATGCTTTCCTTTGTGGGGAGCTATTCTCTCCCCACTACACTGCTGAGAAATTCTAAGTGCTGTCACCTCCAGTGGCTTCCACTTCTGCCTCCTTAAAGTGAAAGAATGTGGGTTCTATTTGACCTTTTTCACTTAGTGAGGTGACCTGGAAACTGTCCACTGAAAGCAGGGAGCTGATGGAGTTTTAGAACTCACTTCATCTGGCTTTGTGCTCTCTATTCAATAGACAAAAACTTTGGTTTCATGGATTGTGTTTTCTGTCTTTGCTAAATATAGACTCTATCTCAATCATTTGTGCATTGCTTGAAGTAAAAGTTGTCAGAATGTTGCACATGTCCTATCTTTTGAAGGTAACACCCAATTTAGAATAAAGGTGATTTTTATGTATTAATGAGAGTATTTCAAATTTTTCAGTTTAGAATTTATAGAATGAGTAAATTTAACTTCAAATCTGATCTTATAATTATCAATAAAACATGAAATATTGTTAATGAAATTCATGTATCAAATAAAAATCACAAGAGCATAAAAACAATGTTTAGGATTGCATATACATGTGAAAATGTACATATACTGTGTCTATTTTTTGTGAGTGATTATTTATGTCTTTCTCATTTTGAACATCTTAGGTTACTTATATAATTTGCATGTCATGCTACACATAATTGACCTTATTTGTTTCACCCAGAATTAACATGATTCTGATTTCATAAAACTATATCAAATTATGTTTGAAATACCTAAAAGGCAATCTGTGAACTATTAAAATAATTCATTTACTTATTAAATATAATATTATTTCTATGATTGGGTATTATGTTTATAAATGTTAGTTCTCAGATGTGTAATAGCATTTATGGGATACAGGCACAAGAATAAAAAATATCAGGTCATTTGATTCTATAGTAAGTTTTGAGAACAATCTGTGCTATATGAGGACTTATCTGAAAAAAAATTGAAAGACATGAAATTATAAAAAGATCTAAAATTATTAGAAGATCTGAAATTATCAACTAAAATTATATCTATTGTGCACTAATTAGATTACAATCTAAAACAAATGGGATTGAACCAGTCTTCACATACAGCAAGTTTCTCCTCTGCTGTTTATTATTACCTATGTATAGTGTATTACTGAAGATATACATAGAAATATCTATAAGCACCAAAGGAGAAAGGCAAAAGGCTACTTTTGATTTCAAGGAGAATAAAGTTGATTACCTCACCAAACTTGCTTCCCTATTTGTCCATCTTCTACTTCTTATCTACACCCCTTTTCACTTCCATGTACATTTACAGATTACGAACTTACATAAATGGTCACAGAACACACACTGCCAAGAATCTATGATATCACAGGTAATAGGACTAAGGAAGGATATTTTTCTGCTAAAATGTACATAGAATTAAACTTACTCCAGTGTTGCAGGATAATTGATCACACTGTGAACCTCAAGATTGTATGATGTGCTGGAAGACTTGTTTCTAGGTATAGGATGCCTCAGCCTTAGTACATACCTCTAATCCCAAACAACGAAGGCAAAGTTAGCATGCGGAAGGAAACACTCATGTTTGAAAGTGAGTGACGTCTAAATGAGTGGCAGATAAATCAGAGAAAGGTTTGACAGCAAGGAATATGTGCAATTCTCATGAGAAGTGAAAGGAAAGAGAGACTACATTAGACAGAGAAGCAGAGAAAAAGAGGAGACAGCTTTTACTAGGACTGCTATGTAGAGACAGGTAGCAAAATCAGAACAGTGAAGATGTAGGTGAAGACAGTGCAAGCCAGAGAATGAGAAGGAGCCAGAAGACTAGAAGAGATTGCTAAAGTTAGTTGAGGCCAAGTGGAGCAATTCAGGAGGTGGGGGTGGGGGGTTGTGGGGAATCAGATTGAATCACTGGGAAGAGGACAGGAGACAGAATAGCTGAGTTGACCAGCCAGACAGCCATCAGAGAGAACAAGAAAGAGTGATTTTATTCAGCAATAAGTCTCAGAGGCTGAAAATATTCTAGGCCTAGGCAAGATTATATGGATGCTAGAAGCTTCCAGGACTAGGACTAGGTTAGCAGACTGAGGCAGTAAACCTTGAAGATGACAATTACATCAGGCAAATAAAAGATACTTTTATACTCTAAATCATCACTTGCCATTAAACACTTAGATTAATGAATTTTTTGGAAAGTGACTCTAATCTTTATTTCATTATTATTATTATATTGATTATTTTATTTATTTATATTTCAAATGTTGTCCCCCCTCCTACTTTCCCCTCCTCAATCCCTCTATCCCATTCAACCTCCCCTTTGCCTCTCTGAAGGTGCTCCCTCACCTGTCTGACCATTTCTTCCTCACCACTCTAACATCTCCTTACACTGTGGTATCACTATTGCTGATGCCAAAAAGTGTTTGCCTGCAGGAGCCTGGTATAGCTGTTCCCTAAGAGGCTCTGCCAGCACCTGACCAATATGGATGCAGTTATTCACAGCAACCATTGGGCTGAGCCTAGGGACCTCAATGAAAGAGTTAGGGGTAGGACTGAAGGAGCTGAAAGGGATGGCAACCCCAAAGGAAGAACAAGAATATCAATTAACTGGACCACCCAGACCTCCCAGGGACTAAACCACCAACCAAAGAGATTAAGGGGTTTTTTAAGCCTTCACCGGAGAAGCTTTAGTTGGTGATTAACACAGAGACTTACAATTGTTCAAAGTACAAAGAAAAGAAGACTGCCGAATCCTCAGCCCAAAATGAGATATGTCATATCCTCCTCTCAGGCTTCAGTGTACACTACAGAAGAGGGGCAAGAAAGATGCAAAAGCCAGAGGTAGTCCAAGACTACAAGAATATAGTGTCTTTCTGTCAGAGAGGGTAACTGAACTAATGATCTGTATAAGATGAGCAAGATCTGTATAAGCTTAGGTTGGCCAAATCCAATGTGTTAAAATACATAAACACAAATTCCATCCTATAACTAAGGAACTATTGATATTGGATAGCTACTGAGAAGGCCATCAGTTTTCATAATGTTTGTAGACTCTGGTAAGTCAACCATGTTTTAAAGGAATGCCAAAGATTAAAAAACAAAAAAAAAAAACCAAAAAAACACATGAGCAGCACAAATTGGGTATTACTCTTATTATTATACTTTTAAAAAGGGGCATGGAAGAGAAAATAGAACCTGGAAAAGCCAGGGAGGTGGATATGATTTAAATGTGTCCAAATTTCTCAATGAAATAATTCTAAAAGTTACATTAATTTGATACAATTATTAACTAAATAATCATTTAATACAGAACAATCTATAAAGTAACATTTCCTAATAAAGAAAATAATAATACAGGTTGTTTATTTTAAAGAAGTGAAATAATTATGAAATAATGCTCATTATTTTTTAAAGGAACATATTATACTCATGAATTCAAATTGTTTTCCAAAAGGGTTTTAGAGTTCAGAGAAGAAAGAATGCACACATCACCTTATTAAGACCTGTTGGCTGGCTTCTAAAAGATTGGCAAGGGACCATTTTCTTGATTATTTTACCAGAGACAAAGAAGGGCATCTAAGACTAACCTGCTCAAACCATAATTTCATTAGGCTATGTGGCACGCATCCATTTCCCTCAAGTAGTCTTAATTTAATTGCCTTAAGAGAATTGATGTATAAAATCAAAATGGCTTTTTGGCAACACAATCGCTTCCTCTATAATCCAATACACAGCATCCCTTAAAAATCTGAAAAGCAGGGAGAAAAAAAAGAAAGCATTCATTTGGCCCTATGACATAACTATAGGTGTCTGAGTTAGTTCTTAAGTTTGGCTAGAAATTTCTGTAATGAATATTTAAAGTTAAAAGATGTGTTTGCACCACTATCATTACAGCAATGCTAGAAAATAATTACAGACATACACCTGAACAGAAATAACTCACTTGCTTATTCAGTTGCCATGAATGCTGAGGGTTGAGACCAACTCTGAGAGACTGAACAAGATGGCATGGTCTGCGATAACAAAGAACACATAGAACCAGTGATGGCGTTCCCTTAATGTAAACAGTGTGAAGACTCACACTACTCATGAGATAGTCAAACTTTAGTTTACATGTAAAATTTGGTATACATTCAGAATTATTGGATTGCATACACATGAATATATCACCTGTAGACCCAAGCAGAAGGCTTATCTGATAAAATACTTGCATGAAGGTATGTGTCTATGTATGAGCTAGAAATTTGCCAAACTAGGCATCCATTAAATGGGTCAGGGAAATGTTATCAATTTGCAGCCTAATTTAAGTGTCCAAAAACAATGCTTCTGTACTAATATTATATAGATAATGCAAGAAAGATCACTTAAGATAAACAAATAGACCTTAATACCTTCAGATTTATAACAAGAAGGTTAACAGTATTTTAAGTTACAAAGAAAACAGGTCACATTGTTAAGCAGGAAGAATAAAGAACTCAGGATTCAGTCAGCTAATAAAGCAGGGCCAGGAGGCAGGGGAGGATGAGCAGGGGGATGAGAGGAGGGAATAGGGTCCCCCTCCAGGGGAAACCAGGAAAGGGGATAACATTTGAAATGTAAATAAAGAAAATAACTAATTTAAAAAAAAAAAAAAAGAAGTGCCTGGCAGTGGTGGCGCATACCTTTAACCCCAGTACTTGGGAGGCAGAGGCAGGCAGATTTCTGAGTTCCAGGCCAGCCTGGTCTATAGAGTGAGTTCCAGGACAGCCAGGGCTATAAAGAGAAACCCTGTCTCAAAAAACAAACAAACAAACAGACAAAGAAGCATTAGGGGTTTTTTCATAAATAAGAATAAAGGAGTGAAATAAAAAAGAAAAAAAAAGATAAAAGCTTTGGGTCTTCTACCTTTTCTACCCCATGCATTTGACTTGTCATAATGGCAGATATCTTTAACAAAATGACTTAGTCTTTGTGATACAGATATCTACAATGACTGTGTCCTGGGTGGCATTAGATACAGATTTCTGAGTCAGGCATTATGACACATACCTTTAGTCCCAGCACTGCAAAGGCTGGAGGGTCTTTCTGCATTTGAAGTCAAATTGGTCTACAAGGAGAGTTACAGAAGTGTCAGGCCCAGAAAAACTCTGTCTCAAAATAAAACTAACAAACAAATAATACTCAGATTTCTGAGGTTTAACAGATCTCTCTCTCTCAATCTCTCTCTCTCTCTCTCTCTCTCTCTCTCTCTCTCT
>NW_022196915.1:75061669-75065257 GCF_008632895.1 Mastomys coucha
CCCTTTTCCTCTCAGGCTCCCTATCTCTCCTCCCCTATCCCTCTTCTCCCCTTCTCCTCACTCTCCCTCTCTCACACATACACAAATATCCAAATGACATTTGATAACATTTAAAAAATAATTTATTGTTATATGCCCAGGAGTGGCATAGCTGGGTCTTTAGGTAAAACTATTTCCAGTTTTCTGAGGACGTGCAAAATTGATTTACAGAGCGGTGTTACAAGTTTGCAATCCCATAAACAATAGAGGAATGTTCCCTTTTCTTCACATCCTGACCAGCATTCTGATTGGTGTAAGGTGGAATCTCAGGGATATTTTGTTCTTCATTTCTCTCATGACTAAGGATGTTGGACATTTCTTTCTTTTTTTTCCTTTTTTTATTATTATTATTAGATATTTTCTTTATTTACATGTAAATTTCTCCTGTCCCAGTTTCCCCTCCAAAAAACAGAAACAAACAAAAACAATAAAAACAAACCCCTGTTGCCTCCCCCCTCCCCATGCCTACCACCCCACCCTCTCCCACTTATTGGCCCTGGCATAACTACACTGGGGCACAGAACCTTCACAGGGCCGAGGTCCTCTCCTCCTATTGATGATCGAATTTGCAATCCTCTACTATACACATGCTGGCAGAACAATCAGACCCCTCCATGTGCAGTCCTTGGTTGGTGGTTGAGACCCTGGGAGCTCTGAGGGCATATTTCTTTAAGTGCTTTTCAGGCACTTGAGATTCCTCCGTTGAGAATATTCTGTTTAGCTCAGTACCCCATTTTTAATTGAGTTATTTGAGTTTTTGGAATCTAACTTCTTTTAGTTCTTCATATATTTTATATATTATCTCTCTTTTGTATGTAGGGTTAGTGAAGATATTTTCCAAATTTGTAGGCTTCCTTTTTGTCTTATGGACGTTTCCTTTGCCTTACAGAAGCTTTTCAGGAGGTCCCATTCATCAAATTGTTGAACTTAGAGCCTGAGCTATTTTTGTTCCGTTCAGGAAATTTTTTCTTGTGCCAATGTTTTCAAGGCTATTTCTCTCTTTCTCTTCTATTAGATTTGGTATATCTGGATGTCCTTGATCCACTTGGACTGGAGCTTTGTGCAAGGTGATAAATAAGGATCAATTTGTATTCTTCTACATGCAGACTGCCAGTTAGACAAGCACCACACCTTGAAGCTAGGTTGTAGCCGCAAGCAACTATGCAAACCGGGTCTCTGGAAGAGAGGCAGGGGCCTGAGAAATAAGGGAATCGGACTTCGAGGGAAAGAAATGAGACCCGAGACATGGTTTCTGATCAAGGTCCAATATGCATTTTGAATCTGGGAATTAAATAGGCAGGCAAATCCATCCCCTAGTCAGCCAGGATCTTGTGGCCATATTAGCATCTTGATGTTCAGTACCAGAGGCAGGTGAAGAAGCTCAGCAGGACATAGCTCCTAGCAGGAGCGTTGAGAGAGGCAAAGAAGTGGCAGAACAAAAGGGCTTTGTTTATCTCAGGAAGCCTCACCCTAGGTAGGGTAGCTGCTTTGTGGCAAGGGCAAGGTCTGCTTCTTTGTCAAAAATCAAGTGTCCTTAGGTGTGTGGGCTTATTTCATGGTCTTGGATCCTATTCTGTTTTATCAGCTTGTCTGTCTCTGTACAAATACTGTGTAGTTTTTGTCACTATTGCTCTGTAGTGCAGATTGAGGTCAGAAATGTTGATTCCTTCAAAGCTATTTTACTGTTCAAAAGTGTTTTGTCTAGCCTGGGCTGTTTTTTTTTTTTTTTTTCTCCATATGAAGTTGAAAATTATCCTTTCAAGGTTTGTAAAAATATGTGTTCGTATTACATATTACATGGAATCTTTTGGTAATAAGGCCATTTCTACTATGTCAATGAGCACGGAAGATCTGTCTTCTGAGGTTTTCTCCATTTTTTTTCCTTTGAGACTAGAAGTTTTTGTCATACAGATCTTTCACATGCTTGGTTAGAGTTATACATATTTTATATTATTTGTGGCTACCATGAAGGGTGTGTTTACCTAATTTTTTTTCCTCAGCCCTTTTATCATTTGTATAAAGGAGAGCTACTGATTTCTTTGAGCTAATTTTATAACCAGCCACTTTGCTGAAGTTGTTTATTGGCTGTACCAATTCTATGGTATAATTTTGTGGGTCACTAATAGCTTCTCCTTGGCCCAGAGTCCTCCTATCAGTTTACTTTGATCTGTACTCACAAACCTGGCTCCTGTGGTTCCCAGTAATCCTCTCTAATCCTGGTCTCAAATTTAACTCTTTCAATACCAGGCTTACGTGGGCGAGTTCGCACTGATTTTATCTTTCTTTTTTTCAATTCATTTATACAATGGACTACTATTTAGCTATTGAAAACACTGACATCATGAATTTTTCAGGCAAATCGATGGAATTAGAAAATTCATCCCCAGTGAGGTAATCCAGACCCAAAAGGACATGTGTGGTATGCACTGATTCATACATGTATATTAGCCAAAAAGTACAGAATATTCATGATACACTGCACATACCTTAAGATGATAAACAAGAAAGAAGGCCCAAGGTGAGGATGCTTCACTCCCACTTAGAAGGGGGAACAAAAATAATCATGAGAGGGAGGAGGGACCTGGGTGGGAGAGGGGTTGGGGGGTTGGAGGGTAAAACAGATTACAGGATTAGGTATGGAAAGAGACAGGAGCAAACCCCAGAGGGCCACGAGAATGAATGGAAATATTCAGGTGCCAGGGTCAGGCACTTGAGATAAGACCTCAAGATATCCCCAGACACCCAGGATGGAGGATGTTTCTAGTACTCAATGTGGTTGACCCAGCTGAGGTCCCCAACAGTGGAGATAAGGAACCTGAACAGACTACCTCCTGTGAAATTGCACTTGTCTAAAAGAAATGCAAGGACAAAAATTGAGCAGAGTGAAGGAATGGCCCACCAAGGAGCAGCCCCACTTGGAATCCATCTCAGTGACAGGCACTGATCCCTGAGATACTGTTATTTTGTGCTTTCAGGCAGGCTGTCCAGCAGCTTACTGAATCAGATGCCAGAGTTGGGTACACCTACCCAGTAGTTGGGTGTAGGTAGCCTATGGAAGACGAATAAGAAGAACTGAAGGAATTGAGGGGGTAGCAACATCATAGGAAAACCAGCAATGTCAAGGAACCTGTGTTCCTAGGAGCTCCCAGTGACTGAGCTACCAATCAAAGAGCATTTATGGTCTGTTCTTAGGCCCCAGGGAGGATGCACCTAATTATTTAGACACTTAAAGAATAATAATCTAACAAGCTTTTTATACACTCCATTTTACTTTAATATCTAGTGCTTGATGTGGCAGCTCTTTGATGGCTAAAATTATATATTAACTTATTTACATATTCTATTAATTTCTAGACTTGTAAACCTTCAGAGAGTTATTATTTTGGTTACTATTAAAAATATATGAAATCTTAAGGTCTAATAAATACTATTGCTTCAAAAATAAAATGTTTATAGTAATACCTTCCTTATAAATATCATGCCATCATTTACAATTTTCTAATTATAATTTTGTTTTTGAGATTTCTATGTATGTATAATAAAATATAA
>NW_022196915.1:75065267-75075826 GCF_008632895.1 Mastomys coucha
GCTATCCTGGAACTCACTCTGTAGTCCAACTGGCCTCAAACTAAAGGTGTGCGCCACCACCGTCTGGCCCAGGAATTTTTCTATTCAAACTTCCTCACATCTTGAATATCATATTCTAATTTCCACTATATGTCTCCTTTTTTTAAATATATAAAAATCTTTAAATCCAATTGGACCTGCCCATATGCTTTGGTGCATGGTTATTTTCTTTCTTTATTTCTTTGGTTTTGTTTGTTTGTTTGTTTCTTTCTTTCTTTCTTTCTTTCTTTCTTTTTTCTGTAATGTTGTTTTACATTGCTGTATTCCTAGGAAATTGATGTTTGGTAATTACAAAATTACTTGCAGTTGAACATATACTCTGTTTAATAACCATTTTATTATGTACAGTAATCTCAGAGTAGCTATGTGTGTGACTTAAATATAAAGAGTGCTATTTTTTTTTTGAAGAGAAAACATGATGTACTTTAAGAAGAATTAAGACTCTGTTACACATGGCAGGAACTTCCCCATGAGCTGTTCTTCAAGTCTCAATGGACTGCTCTCCTACGAAGTTAGAACCTTTTCTCCTAAAGGATTTCTCTGTATTTACTTAAAATAGTTTAACTAGTCTGATAACCTAGAGGAAAATCTTATTAGCATATATTGGCTGCAATTTTGTAATATAGCTAAGAATATATTTGAGGAATTTTTATTCTATAGCTGTTAACTACAAGGTAACAAGTAATGTTACAGAACACTTAGAAAGCATTCAAAAAGATACATGCCAAATATTGTTACAAAGCATATTCTTGTATCAACTCCCATGTTTTTAAAAACATTCATAATACATCTCAAGTGCTAATTTATATCTTACTTAAATATGAGTTCCTACTTTTATACTACATCTTTTGCATATACATTTGCAAGTATTATAATTACTTTTATGTTGCATTGGACAATCAACCATTAAAAGATCAATACAAAATAAAATATTCAAGTAAGTATCAAGCATAAGTAAAATAATTTTTGTCCTTTTACTCAGTACTACCTATATTCTGCTTGAATAAATATAAGAAGAACACTAAAGGTTTCTTCAGATAAACATAAGCAACAGTCAGGGCAATATTAAAGTAGGTGATTTATGTATTTTAATCATTTATTGGGTTCTGAATATAAGCTGCTTTTGATCATTGAACTTCATCTGTGAATAGTGGCCAATTTCATTGATATTCTTTAAGTAGGATTATTATAGTTAATACACTAATCTTTTCCACTGTTTACTTTACCATACATAATCCCTAATCCTCAATAAGAATTGGCATACCACAGTTGTTTAATATAATGTTACAGAAACAGTAATGAACCTATATCCTTATGAATAGAAAAAAATATAAATGGGAAAATACTTATTTTAAATAAAGTAAGATGAAGGAAACAAACATTTGAAATGTCAACATTGATCATATGGAGATATTTCACAGTTTTATATCACATGATGAGGTGAGATTCTGATTTATAAAGAAATAGACTCAAGTAAAGTAACAATTTAAATGCTTAAAAATAAAAATGAAAATAAAATCCAAATCTTATCAAAGCAATGTAATTTTGAAGAGAGTTGTAATACAAGATCCTAGGGTAAGAATAACTAAGTACTGCCATATAAGGTCTGTCCAGTGTGCTGCTGTAGGACATGACTTTGTATTTGCTATCTCAGTATAGAGATCAAGTGTTTCTTTCTACACATTCTTCCCTTTGATTTGTATATGAATTTGTGGTAGGCATTCAGGAGGTTTATATATAGGACCTCATATTTTGTTTATTAACACTCTGCTAAATATTTTCTTAAAAACATGAGGGAGGGGGTTGCCATCTCACAATCAAAACCATATTTGTTGTTGTCTGAAAGAACTTCAGGGATGTAAATGGAAAGGAGCCTGAGGAAAAGAAGGTCCAGAGATAGGCCCAAAGGGGGATCCAGCTCAAGGGGAAGTCGAAGGTCTGACACTATTACTGAGGCTATGGAGTGCTTACACAAAGGGACCTATCATGACTGTCCTCTGAAAGATCCAACAAGCAGCTGAAAGAGTCAGATGCAGATATTTGCACACAGACAACGGACAGAAGCAGCTGTCCCCTGTAGTTGAATTAGGGAAAGGCTGGAAGAAGCTGAGGAGGAGGGCAACCCTGCAGGAGGACCAGCAGTATTAATTAACCTGGACCCCTGAGATCTCTCAGATACTAGAACACCAATCATGCATAATACACTAGCTGATATGAGGCCCCCAACACATATACAGCAGAGGACTGACAGGTCTGGGTTCAGTCAGAGAAGATAAACTTAATCCTTAAGAGACTGGAGGCCCCAAGGATTTTAAAGGTCTGGTTGTGTGGAAGATGGGGTTGGGGACATACTCGTGGAGACAGGGGGTGGGGAGGAGGTATGGGATGTGGGACAGTTGACAGCAGACCAGGAGCAGGGAATAAAATATGTAGTGTAAATAAATAAATAAATAGACAAAAAACATATATCTTATTTTTAGATACAATGCATTATTTTTATAAAAATTTTAATATTATCATTAAAATGGACTTAAAGATATTTAACTTCTAGTAATAAAAATTTTTGTCATGTAATATTTCTCAATATTTCTTCAGTAAGATATGCTATGTGTAGTATGTTTGACATTTGAAAGATGTGAATGAAGAAAAAATAAACCATAAATTCAAACATTTTCAGGGATCCAAGACTTTAAGATCCTTGAAGTTTCTAGATACTGTTTCCTTTCAACTTTATGAGGAAAATACTGGGGACTTTTGAAAATAATAGAGTGCTCAGAGAGGAAATTCCAGTGATTCTATGAAGTCAGTGTAGATATAATTTTACCCCAGAATCTCTGTGTGCAGTTCCATACTGGCATTGATTTTCTCTGGAACTTGTCTGTCGTTTATTGCCTTCATTTATTCATACTATTTTTTCTGCTATATCTAAACCCTGTCATTTCTACCTATTGAAATCCTATTTATCTGTCAAGCTTCAGCTAACGTGTCACCTGCAAAAAAGACATTTATAATCTCAGTCCCCTAGTAGTCAACACAGATTGCTCCCTTCTTTGAACTCACATAGTATTTTTACACCACACCAAGAAGCTACCAAGTTCTATAATCATTTACAACCCACAATGATTACATGCTTCTTGTACATAGACATCCCTTATAGAGCTCCCCGAACAAAAAAAAACAGCCATAGGCAATGAGTAAAACTATTGGTAAACCTATATGCTTAAAGTACAAATTAGAGAAATGACTTTATTGCATAAAATGAAAAGGATTCTTTTCCCCGGTACCTTTATATTAAGGATATATAAAAACTGTGTTACTCATATTGAGTCACTTTACCCTTCTTACAACACATTGATTATATAAACAACCTTAGTTTTCATCCATATCTTCATGTTCAACATTGTCATCACATACATTGTATCCCATGCCATCAATACAGCAATTGAATGACTAGGTTATGTTCAATCCCCTTCATACACACTATTGGTTTCTTCAAATAGACTAGATAGGTCAAAGCAAAGATAATTTAAAGAAGCTAATAGAAAATAATATATGTCCTGGAATACAAAATCAAAGTAATGATCAACAAATAATTGTAACCAGTCCATATGTGCTAACAAAAAAAAAGAGACTCAATATATGCCATGATTTTATTCTCAAGTTTATTTAAAAGCTCATGAACTTGGTTCATTAGTGATCTGAATGTTTTGTTTCTCTCTCTCTCTTTTTTTTTTTCTTTTTGGTTTTTCGAGACAGGGTTTCTCTCTATAGTCCTGACTGTCCTGGAACTCACTCTGTAGACCAGGCTGGCCTCTAACTCAGATTTCTGCCTGCCTCTGCCTCCCTAGTGCTGGGATTAAAGGCGTGTGCTATCACCATCTGGCTGTTTTCTTTCTCATGATAAGGTCCATAATATAGACATTAGGAGAAAGGTAGCTATGACTCATCTACACATAAATATACCACCTAATTATCATTGTCATCAAAGTATTAGGTAAATTTAGGATTTTCTTAACAGTAGTCAGAAAACCACATTTATTTATATGTATTTTTCTAGTAAGCTACCAATGTATTATGCAAGTTGAGTCAGTTATGTTAATAAAAATATAAAAAAATAAATATTTATTAATTGTATGTTTTCTTTTTATGATTTATGAACTAGTAAAATTTTTCTAGTCTAGATACACAGCTTCTGAAATAAACTGTTCCTTGTTACAAGGACTTAATTATAAATGTGTTGTGGGAAATACTAAAAGTTAAACCTACAAGTACCCGTCCTTGTGCCTCTTCACCTGGTGGCCTGGCCAGCCATGCACTGGTGGGCAGTGGTCAACCTGTTTAATCTCCTGGAGACTCTGACTTAGAGCTCCAAAACCTCTCCACTCTGCTCTCTGTGTTCCCATTGGTGGGTTGCTACCTCACCAACCGGATACTTCAAATCCCCCATGGCCATTGTGGTACATCTCAGGCAAACTCACATCTTGCAGCCATACCTATCTCTCTTGAACCCAGATGAGCCACCTCTTGAAGGAAAACACAACACAAACTTAGTTCAGAAATGACGGTAACTGGTAACTCAATTGTTGGGCTCAGCAACTAAAATCCTAATCTTGTAAACCTTATTAAATCTGCGTCCTCCAATGGCGAATCCTGATGGATCTGCCATTGAAACCAGGAGACACACAGAGTTACATCTTGTCCTCATGCTATCCCAGTCCAAAAAGTCCTAATTCTCTCCTGCTCCCTCTCTTCCTCTGTCCATTCCAGAAATCCCACTACTCGCCCAGTGATTGGCTCCTTTATTCATAAGGGGATTGGTTCAGAAGAAGCCACCTGAGAATGCCTCCCTCCTTGTCCACAGCCCCTTCCAGGAGAGTGGAATTAGCATCAACATACAAATGTCACTAGGCCTATCCACAACAGAAATGTTTGAAAGGTAGTTAGGGACTTACCCAGGGTGTTATACTTTCCAATAATAGTTTGCTAATAAGTTTTGACTACAGATTTTGAAGTTTGTTTGTTATAATGGAGCCAATGCACACAAAGTTCTCATTGGAAAACTGGACAGTTCCATATGTCCTATAGATTTTTTTATTTAAAAAAAAAAGTATTTTCTGTAAGCTCAAATGTCAGTGAGGAAAGTTATCACTAGTAAGAAGTTACCAACTTGTGATTTTGAAGCTACTGATAAAGAAATCCATTTAAATTCATGGACCTGTGGTGGGCCATAAGCCTCTTATCCTTTTTTAGAAGGATAACATTCAATTAAAATTAGAACCTGACACATTTTAATAATACATGCAGCATTTCTTTCTAATTCTAGAGTAGAGCAGGAAACTGCAATTGTTATAAGGTTCTAAAATTTGAGGAAAGATCTCTGACAGCTTCTTGGTAACATCAATTCTTCAGCTATTGCCATGGACTGGAACTTAGCTCAGAGACCACTCAGTCATAATTCCGTTTGGCAGCTACAGTAGCAGAGGCTTCTTGAAATCATTACTTTCTGTATTTAATTGCTGTTTTTAAATGTTGTTTGTCATAAGCTATAAGATATTGGTAGGTTCTACGATTTCTTTCTAAATGATAGTTATCTCCATACAAACCATCAGTCAAGAACTTTCTAGTCACTTTGTGATGTCAGGCCTTAATAATTGTTGACCACTGTGTAACAAAGCCCCACATTTTAAAATAATTTTCTCTCTTTTCTTCAAAGCAAATCAGAGACATGCTACTATTCACTGCCCAGATCCAAAACTGGATTCCTTCATAACACTATGCTTCTAGTGAACAAAGGGTTGGTTTTATGTATTTGTTTGTTTGATTGTCTTTTGTTTGGGGAGAGGAGCAGTTCTTGATATTAAAACTAGGGATTTTTTTTGTATATTTGATCATTTTGCCACCATTCTTTGTCATACCATTATTTTCCAATAGTACCACAAACTAGTAAAATAAAGAAATATTCAGAAGTTCTCTTAAAAGGAAATATTTTAGTAGATTTTTTTAATACTGCCTCAAAATTACTCATATAACTAATATGAGGCTGGGAGGGATCAATGCGCATACATTAATGGCTATGAGCAGGCCTCCTATAATGCATATCCTTCATTTTAATGCAAAGTAAACTTTCAAAATATAGATTGAATGTAACAATATTAAATTAGTATTGGGTGATAAAAATATTTTAAGAAAATAATTCAAGTGAAATATATATGATATCTTATATCTCAGAGATATGCTAGCAGTAGCAGAATTTGAAGGAAAGCTATAATAAATTGAGGGTATACTAAAAGGAGTTATAGCTCAACAAAAAAGAATACAAATTATAGAAGATGAGATTCACTGCCAGCATTTCTATCTTCATTGAGGAGATTCTGAAAGGTTTTAGGATCAACTATTCCTAGTCACTTAGAGATATTAAGACTTGATTCATTAAATGTCCAAAATGTTCTTTTTTTCTCCCTTCAAGAAGAAGGCTCTGTATTTATCCAATCAATGCTCACTTCTTTCTTCCTTGCTTTATAGCATTCAGTTATGTGAAAACTGGTACATTACACTAAAATGTTTAAGACGTACAATAAAAATACATTTGTGTACCCCAGGCTGATGCACTTTCCTTAAGGAACTACAACTTGTATCTCTATATAATACATAAGTTTCTATACCATATTAACTTACATGGTTGAAATTCAAGAAATATATTCATAAAGCAATACATTTATAGAACATATCAATAGTCATTTCACTGAAGTTAAAAAGAAAACTGAGAGTAAAACTTGGTGTAGAAATAGTGTCATAAACTGGCAGTATAAACTTTTTTATTCATTTTAATGTGATGGGAAATAAAATATTTATTTTTATCATCTGTCAAGTAAACTCTCATTTGTTTTAAATAAAGAAATACAAGTCATATCAAGTGATATGGCTAAAGGAGAAAATATCAGGGAAGATACGTATATAGTAGTCATAGAAATTGAGAGCCATGGTGCTTCAAATTATTATTGACAGATTAAAAAATGCAGACAAGTTTTGATTGAGACTTTATGTATCACAAAGTAATAATTGGGAATGATCTTCATTTTATATTAGCTGTACTATTGTTAGAAATTGAATATAATGGGAAATAATTTACATAGTTTGTCATTTCTTTTTGGAATTTGCACATGTCAACAAAATCTCTGAGCTGCTTGTTTTGATTGCTCTAAATTATCCATCTCTCTGTGTGCCTGGCTGGAGGCACTAGAGGCTGAGTTTTATGGGATAAGTCATCAGAACCATTGCAATCTGCCTTCCTCTGGTGTTTATGGAGAGTGCAAGTTACTGACAGGAGATGAAAGTGTATATGTGGGAAGATCTGAAAGGGCACCCATTTCTTTCCTATTCTTTCTTTTAGCCCTATCTATTAAGGAGTGACTTCTTTCCAGGACTACCACACATTTCCAAGAAGATTTCTTAGTCTTTCTTCTAAGACTTTTCTCTTCCTAACCTTAGAGCCTTTTGTGTTGTATTATCTTCCCAGCAACCTTAATCTATATTCATATCTTCAGTACTCTAAAATTACCCACAAATATGTTAATAGTAAAATGAAATTTATATCAAGGAATTCTCCTTAATGGATTCTCTTTGAATGGTCAAGTCCAAAACATTTTCAATATGATTAATCAGAAACCTATTTTAATTAAAAATATAAATTATGTAGGATATTAATGCCATAGCTTTTGAACCAAGAAGGCACAGGCCAGTTGAGATTGAGAATTTGTGTATTGTAAAGAAGGAATTATAACACGTGCTTTCCAGGGTTTTACATTTTATTTGCAGAGTTAAGAGTTAGACAAATAAAGCTGTGAGACAGATAAAGTCAAGTACATTTAATTACAGCAGTTATTGTCTTTATGATAGAAAATAGATTTTAATACAATATATTTTTATTATGGTTTCTCCTTCTCCAAGTTCTCCAAGGTTTTTCCTCCTTACCCATCCACCCAAATCCACTCTATTTCATTGTGTCTTTAATTATGATACAAGCAGGTATCAAAACAGTAATAAATTTAGATAAAATATAAACAAAGAAAATAGAATAGGACAAAACAGACGTATACATATTCCAACAAGCCACAGCTCCAGTAATGCCACTCCTTATGAACCTATGGAAGCCATCTTCATTTAAACCACCTTACAGATATATGTAAATATATATCTATATGTATAGACATATATATGTGTGTGAGAGAGAGAGTACACACATATACATGTATATTACATTATATAAATAAAAATTATAAAAATATGTGAGATATCTACTAAGTATATAGTTAAAAATGAAAATTCAAACTGTTCTTTGCATAGTTTTTATGCATTACAATCCTCGTTATCCATCTCTTCTCTAATAGCTATATAGTTATTTAGTTAAGATGCTCAGCTCAAGCTTTGATTGCCTAAGATATAGTTTTACTCCCAGTTTCTTGGTCACTATAAAATTTTTCCTACATAATTATCTTTTTTGTTGTTATCTCTTAAATATCATTTAAATCAATTCATTGGGGATGCTTTTCTCATCCTGGAATCTGAGTGCAAGTTTTTTGTTATTGTTGTTGTATTTTGTTTTTGTTTTGTTTTGTTTTTAGTTTTTTTCCCCTCTGAAAATACAGTCAACCTGAGCTCAAATTTCCATATACTTTCTTCTCAATTATCTGAGCATAGTGTTTTACAGATTAATTTATAGGTAACTGCATTAGTACAACCACTCTGGAAATCAATCTGAAGGTTCCTCAGAAAATTAGAAATATATCTACCTGAAGACGCAGCTATACCACCCTTGGGAATATACCCAAAGATGTCCCACCATGCCATAGGGATACATGTTCCCTTATGTTCATAGAGGCCTTATTTGTCATAACCAGAAGCTGGAAACAACCTAAATGTCCTACGTCAGAAGAATGGATACAGAATGTGTGGTTCATTTACACAATGGAATTCTACTTAGCTATTAAGAACTAGGACAAAGTGGTAGCTTTCTTCTCCCTTCCAAGTGTGACTAGGGCATCTTCACCCTCACTTGACCCTTTAAGCTTACTGACCTTTCTGAGTTCTGTGGGCTATATCTTGGGTGTTAGGCACTTTTTTTTTTTTTTGGCTAAGATCCACTTATTAGTGAGTATATACCATGCATGTCATTTGGGTCTGAGTTACGTCACTCAGGATGATATTTTCTAGTTCTGTCTATTTGCCTGCAAATCTCAGAATGGAGGCTGCTGACTCCTGTGGTTGAATTGGAGAAAGGCTGAGGGAGGCTGAGGAGAAAGGCAACCCTGTAGGAAGACCAGCAGACTCTGCAGGTCTCTCAAACACTGGACCACCAAACAGGCAGCATGCACCAGCTGATATGAGGCCCCCGACACATGTACAGAAAAGGACTGCTGGGTTCTGGGTTCAATCAGAGATGATGCACCTAACCCTCGAGAGAGTGGTGGCCTCAAGGAGTTTAGAGGTCAGGTGGGATGGGGGGACATCCACGTGGAGACAGGGGAGTCAGGTGGAAGTGTGGGATGTGCAACATTCAGAGGGTGGGTGGGGGGCATGGGAATAAAATTTGGATGTAGTTAATTAACAAAGAAGACAGGGTTTCATATGTCTGATATTCAGTCAGAACTAACTTTACAAAATAAAGAATAATAAATACAGTCAGCAATTAGAAAAGAAGAAAACAAAACCAATACAATTAAAGTAGATTTTGGACAAATACATACTTTTATTACATTTGTAGATATGCCATAAAACCATAACTATGACAGTGACATTACATTCTGAGATTTTAATATGTGCACATGTGCATATAACACAACACTACATTTCTGTCTTCCATATTGATCCTAGTTGAACTCAGTGTATTAACCTCAGTCAATATGACCTTACCATGTAAATGCCACATAAATTCTAGCAATTTAGACTTTAAATAAGTTACTTCATCACAAAATTTAGTATATCTATTATGTACTTCTCAACAATCATTTCTTATTTTAGTCTACTTTAAATATCTAAGGTTTAATTTGTTATAATATGATATTAAATCAAGCTTATGTATTAAACAAAAAGTATATGTGTGTCTGTGTGTGTGAGAGAGCAGGTGAAAGGGGGATGAGCAGCGAGGAAGGTAGTGATAGTTGACAAAGGACATGGAGATAGTGACAGAAAGGCACAGAGAGAGTGAGGCAGGTAGAGAAAAATAAACTGTGAAAGATGTCATGCCCAAGGATACCATTCTTAACATAGATGTTGGATCCCACATTCAGGAGTATGGAAAACCAGCATATGGTCTTAAATGTTGAGCCTTCTTTATCATATATATATATATATATATATATATATATATATATATATATACACACATATATACATATATACACACATATATATATACATATATATATATACACATATATACGTATATATGTGTATATATGTTGGGAGCCGTGAATCTTGAGAGGCATTTGCCATGGCAAGATGGCGCCTACTTCCGCTGTTAA
>NW_022196915.1:75078415-75097890 GCF_008632895.1 Mastomys coucha
AGAAGGAACCTAGAGTGTCCGCGTGTCTTCTTCCCGGCGAGAGGACCACGCGGGCTACATATATATATATATATATAATATAATATAATTTGTATTCTTCCCTTAGCGATAAATATGAGACAACATAACTATGATTGAAGATTTCATTAACTTATTACTAAATATATTTGGGACATGAAAATGGTGATAGTTTGTACCTCCTAATCCAATTTTTTTCCTGAAAGTTAATAAATTCCTCATTTAAACTGTTGATGGCTCTACTCTGCAATCTACATTTATTATAACTACATTCCTTTGTTATGATCCATAGAAATTTTCTTCTCATTTATGTAAATTATTGTCACAAATTGAAACATAATTTCTGAACGTATTTTAAATTAATTAAATTTTAACTTCTCTTCTATAATGAATACTGTACAAAAATTAAAAAATTTTCTGTCTCATAATGTGTAAAAATCTACTCGAGTGATCACATTTTCCAGCTTAGGAAAACTCTACTCTTGGTATTTAAACCATATCAGAAAACTAATTATTGACCAAAAGGTTTCTCGATGACCATGTAAGAAAATAATAGGGAATCAGAGACTTCCAAGAGATATCCCATCTACTTGTAAGTTATGAAGAATCTTTAGATTATTTCTATCATAAAAAACACTTAACACTATTCTGGGATCAAACTTCTCATAATTCAACACAGCATTGCTTTTTTTCTGAAAAAAGATGGATACCTACTGCCAGAATTTATATCTATTTAATCTATACTTTTCCTCTTTTAGATACTTTTACCATGATAATTCTTTCTCAATATATTGCTATATTAAATACTTTATTATATTTAATATTAGATTTGGAGTTTCTAATGTCCTTATTGTCCATTCAATTGTTATCTCTTTTACTAACATCAATTTCTATCTAAAACAATTAATCTGGCCTTCTGATTGTAAAGTGTGCTGTTATCATAGAATAATGGAATCACCTTTTTTTCATAATAGAAAGTCATAGTGAAAAGTATAAACTTTTTCATTATTTTACTCAACTAATTTTCATTGTTCTGGTATTTACATTTTGAATGTTTTCTATTACATTTATAAACATTATTTTTAATTCTTTCCATTCTATTCTTTTTTGTTTTATTTCTTATTTATTTATAATTTGCCAACTTTCATTCATTAATTAAAATTTGTTATTTTACTCAATTATTAGTTCATTTAATAACTTAGCAATTTACTTTGTAAATTCCTATTGAGAAAATTTCAATGGTTATATTCCTCAGAGCATCAGATAAGCACAGAGTAACTTATCTTTATCAAGTAATGTCAAACTGCAAGAAGGAAGCATAGCACAGCTAGTGAGTAAATGAACTTGCTTTAATGGACTAAATGGAGCAGTGTATTACTTAAAAACAAGAAATGCATATATTGAATCATGGAAGATTCAACATATGCACATTAATACATATGTATATATTAAAATATATGTACATGTCTCTTCTCTATATAATATACATATTACGTACACATGTATATATATTAAAACGAAGAAATTAGAGAGTTTGATGGGTAATAACAAAATTATTGCCTTGAATTAAACTATAAGTAAGGACACTGGAATGAGACTGTATATGTAGAGACATATTTTTTGGAAAAGAGCCTTGTTTGTCATCATAAAGCTTTCAGATTTCATGATATATCTATGTGAAGTTACTGTACTGCTACAAACAGTAAGGACCAAAACCTGATTTTCATCTCCTAGTTTATCTCTTACTACTATTTGGAATATACCATTTAGGAAAGTAAAATAAAGAAATGAGTCGATTGGATTTTTGGTGACTGACCAATAGAACTTGTAAATTAAGTAGGATATAAGGCATACAAATGACTCTGAAGTTGTAGTTAAAGAAATTTATATTTATGTTTACACTTAACCAGACTGAAAAGATTCAAAGATGAAAAACTCAAGCTATAAACATAGCTAAACACAGAAAAATATTGTCAATCCACATATGTTTTGTTGAGATGTATTCAATAATTCAAATTTAAATGTAGCCAAAGTATTTAATTCATACTTATTTCACTTACTCCTTTTTTAATTCTACATTAAAAAATGCAGACTAAGAAGAAATTAGGAAAGTTGTGTGCTACTAAAACTTGAAAAGCATTTAATGAAAAGCTAGAAATCTAATTATAATGGCAAAAGAAATCTTGTAGTGGTTATAAAGTCAGTATGTATCTAAAAATGGCTGAAGAGAAAACAATGAATGAATTAGTAAGGACAGTAGCACATTGGTAAGTGTTATGATATTGCCATTGACGTGAACCTCCTGATTTCAAGGTAGTTGCTGAAGATATGATGTGGTACAGATTTTAGGTAAGTATACAATTGTGCTACATGAATGAGATTATTTTTTTCTAGTACTTATCTTTCAGTGGAAAGTAAAAGAAAAGACACATGTAATTAGTTCATCTACATTATTATGAGGTCTAATATTAAGCCTTTTCCTATAGGTAAGGACAATGAATACAGAAATCCAAGTTCACATAAAGTGCAGATAAGAAGCAAATATTGTGGACCCAGTCATGAACAAAGCATTTTTATAACCGAATAAATGAAAGGTACAAAGATTAATGTGAAGACATGACCATGAAGTATGTGACAAGAGAAAAGACAGAGTAAAAGTCTGTGAAATTCTGTTTTTCTGAACTTATTACAAACATTGTAATCATTACTCATAACTATAGCTACCTACACTAAAACTAAATAAGACCAGCCTTGTGCATAAAGAGTGAAGAAACAAGGAGGGATTCCACAGGGCTATGCCTTTCAATCTGTAAAATATTTCCTATTGCTCAAATCTTGGCAAGCCAGTGTTTGTTGTGTACCGACTGCTGGTTGATCTCATCATATCAAAAAACAGGCAATCATGATAGAAAATGAGTGATAGATTTATGGGGAAGGCTGTTTGTAGGTGTGTAAGCAAGGTGAGTGTGGACATTGTGGATTTTGTATGTGGGATTCTCTAAAAGCAAATATAACTTCGAAATAAAATCAAGAAATAGATACAAACTAAATAAATGTTGAGGTTAAAGTGGTGAGGCTGAGGACACTGATGTTTAGAAACAAAGACACTTCTAGATGAGTACGAGATGACAACGTTGGCAGTAAGAGGAAGGAAAGGCCGCTCAGCTAGTCTCCGAGAGCCCTTACAAGGGAAATGATATGGCACTGTTGCTCTTTCATTGACGTTTGCTCTTAATTGAGGTAATTGCAGCAGACTAAGTTAGAATAGCTTCCAAAAGAGCCTCTTACATTAGAAAAGAAACCCTAACCATAATAAAGTGTTACCATATTACAACTCTAGTTCTACAGTAACTGCGGGACCAATGAACTTAGTATAATTAAAAATACCTAAGAGACCTGTAAGGTGAAATGTAGAAATGCATGCCAGTGACTAAAGCAGGAGTCAGAGATGGGTTCAAGAAGGTGTCCAAGGACCTCTATCTTAGTAGACAGCATGTGAACAAAGCATTATGATCTTTCTAGTTTGGCACTGAACATGTGTGCGTACCACTGACTTGAACCATTCTATCCCATAGAATTAGTCTGTTTCATTGCAATTCAACTTTTGTCCAATTCTGTTCTAATCTTGTAAAAGTAGAAAGTAAGAAAGAAAGAAAGAAAGAAAGAAAGAAAGAAAGAAAGAAAGAAAGAAAGAAAGGAAGGAAGGAAGAGAGAGAGAAAGAAAGGAAGGAAGGAAGGAAGAGAGAGAGAGAAAGAGAGAGAGAGAGAGAAAGAAAGAAAGAAAGAAAGAAAGAAAGAAAGTTAGTTAAGTGGTTCCATGGTATTTTCCTCATTTGGAGACCACACCCACTCTGCTGCTATTCTTCCTCATATTTTTTAAATGTTTACTCTTATAATGATCCACACCATTAATAATCATTACTGGTTAAATAAAATGGGGGGGGGGTACTTGTTGTCACTGTCTCACATTGGGAAATAGTCACTTTGGTGACTATGAGTGCCTGCAAACCTAAGTTCTTATTTTGCACAACTAGGCTTTAAAAATCCATATACAATGAAAATAACTGTATCATTTTCATAAAGTGAGTGCAAAACAATCAAGTAAGCCTTTTAGAAGGGCACAGATGGGAAACATCACTGGAAACAAAGAGTTCTATCAGTAAGTGATTAAAATATAAGTAGCTTATGTTTCCTGTATCTATTCCCCATCCAACATACAGGGTGGTATGTTCTCCCCAAGGGTCAAGCAAGTAGATAAATTCCAAAAAATTGCTCTGCATAATGTGATACCACACTTCAGAACTGGGCTTCCCTGGAATTAAGGGTAGATTTCATGGTAGTACTGTGGTCTGAGGAGTAAATTCTCACAGTGGGCAGATCATCAATTAGCACATTTTACAACCAGTTGCAATTTTTAAAACTAAAATATTTTCAGTTTGTTTTAACCTATGTTTCTGATTTTTAATTATGAGTAACATTTATCATAATCTCATCACACAAATTCTGTGTCTTTAAAAAGGAATCAAAGATCTTAGCTTTATATTATGGATAACTTTAATCACCAGGGGAAGACACTTTAGTCTGTAGAAACCCTGCTTCCTGACATATACCTAGATTTTAAGATTTAATTTTTTTAATTATTGCTGTTTTGTTTGTTTTGAATGTTTTCATATATCCTTCATTTCTCTGAAGATAAAGTTTTATATCAATATTTAAAGAAAACAGAGACTACTTATTATTAAGGTTTAATACGTAGAACCCATATTCACACAAATACACACTCATTTTATATATACATATTTATTGACCTAAATATACATACTTGCCAAAGGCTTTCACTATCATCAGGTAGTAAGCTACTTTAAGAGACAGAAGTTCAAGAGTTACATTATTATACTCAGTGATAGTTCATGCTATCCGTCTCAGAATGAGAGAAGGTATGGAAGGTCAGAGATCCCAGGTAGCTTATGGTAGAGTGGAAAGTAATGGTTATACTAGGAGAAAGACTAGTTTACAACCCAACTACTATGATTCTGGGAAAGTTTGGTTGCACACACACAATAGTGTATAGTGATACTTCATTTGGAACAGCATGGTGAGTAAAGAAGACAGAAGTTAGTGAAATTTGTTAAGTTAGTAGAAATGGAGTCATTAGAATATAATTGCAGACATGTAATGCAAATTTTAAAGTCTCATAAAAGAAAATTAGAAGATGTTAAGGGTAAGTTTAATTCAGTGCTTTCTATTTGTTTTTTTTTATTTATTCTTCTCTCAAAAAATACATCTGGACCACAGATTCCCCTTCCATCACTTCTCCAAGTGTCTCCACCTCCACTTTTCCCTGATCTATTCCCCACACCCCACCATCTTCTCTGAGAAAAGAATTCAGTTCTTCAACATGTCTTCTGCTGTTTACTCTTAATTGACTCAGTTTTTTTGTTTCTCTCTTACACACACACACACACACACACACACACACACACACACACACACACACACACACACACACACACAATGTTCTTGTACGACAAACACTTCCATGTTAACTGCTATGCCATCCTTTCCTCCAGATTCATTGAACATTACCTTTTACATCTGTGATTTTTTGGGGTGGGTATGATTTCTAATTTCCTTGTAATATCTCACTGCGAACTGAGATTGTATTTAGTTTATTTGAGTCCCATGTCTAACACATGCCTCAGACACACTATGCAGAACATAGTAACCTTTATGGAGTTTGTTGTATGTAGATATAGGTCATGAATAAGAGAAACCAGAAAACTTTAATGATATTTATGATTCTCTTTGGAATGTCATATCCTAGTTAAAACAATAAAAGAGTTGTTTCATCTAGCTCTCTTTTATATGTTACTGTAGTGCCTGTATACTTCTCTGCTGCTTCTTTTAAACCATGTGTCAATCTTCCTAACGTTCTATACACTTTCTAGGGCTATGCACAATAACTACCTCTACTGAGTGTCTATTATGAATAAACAAAGACAGTGAATTTTATTAAATTCTAAACTGTTAAAGTCAGAGGGAGACAGAGACATTATTCAAATCAAAGACTGCCAACTTTGAAGTCAGCGACTTTCCTACTCAGCCTTACATTTGGTCTTGGAAAAAAAAACTAAAAAAAATAAGAACGGAAATTACTTTTGGATCCTTTGTGCACCTGGTTATAACTCAGAGAATGATGTAGAGGTTTTTATTGTCATGAAAGGAGAAAGAGACCAGCAGGCATTTTTTTTTCTCATGAGTCCACATTGAGGCCCTAGGTGTGCATGCTGACTTGTCCAAATCTAAAGCAATTTGGGTGCTTAAGTTGACAGGTGATTTCAAACTAAATAAATGCTACAGCTTATAGAGTACAAATTTCTTTGATACAAAGCCAGTCTACTTTATAGTTCACCTCATTAAAACTTTTTCTAAGAATTCAGTTGTCTTCTAAACTTATAGAAATTGCTATTTTAATATAAGATTTGCTTACTACTGATCATGTGCATTATTATCATTATTATTATTCTTATTTCATTTTAATAATTGGTACTTATGACACTAAAATCTATTTTTAACCAACAAATGCAAAAAGAATCTTATGTCAAAAAGCAATTGAATCTATTTTATGAAATTTTGAACAACACGGCCATTTTGAAAATAAAAGTGCTTTTCAAAAGATGTTTTTCTGTCTAAAGGAGTTGAACATCACTTCCAAACTGCCTACTTCCTTGTTAAACAAATTTAGAGGAAGAGATTTTTACAGTGGTGACAAAATCTAGATGTAGATTACTTTATCAGAAGAGGGTAATTTTCCATAATCAGCAGAACACACAACACTGAGACTGGTACATTGAATTTCTAAATAACACGATTTTGAAGATATTTGGAAGTGCTGTTTCTTACTAAACGCTTCAGATTCATAAAAACTACTGAAAATGAGTAATTTCTAGAAAAAGCAAATGTAGTTTTCATAGCAAGAATATATCACATTTTGGATGACTTTTTGTCATCAGAATAACTATAAAAATTCTGGTGGCCTAAACAACAGTTGATATCAAAATGATCAAATAAAGGAAAGGACCGTCTTCCTCTAATTTCTGAAACACTGCCTCTCATAGCAAATGACACTGTTGAGTGAGACCTACAAGGACCTGGAGACAGAGTCATTATGTTCCTTATCTCGTACTGTTGAAATTTGAGCTCTTAGCAAACCAAGAAGTGATTTATCTGGGTTCACAGCTTAAGGAAGAAATGTAGTCTTACCCGGTGCTGTTTCAGAGCCTTGGTAGGTAGGACATCGTAGTGGAAGCTCATTGTGGATAAATCTGTTTGCCTTACTACTGGAGATACGAGAGAAACCAAGCGAAGAAGGATCTGGTGAAAGCTACATTATTTGCTTCAAAGATAATCCCCTAGTTATTAATTTCTTGTACATAGGTTCTACTATGCAACAGCTTATCACGCTATGAACTAATTTTTGTGTTCGGTATTGGGATTGTTTGAGGTCTTATTACAGAACCTTTGCTCAATATTGTCATCAGGTGGGCCAAGCTTTCCATTCCTGACTTATTTATTTTAGATTTTTATGTGCCGTTCTTAAGGAGTTCAAGGTGGAACTCAAGGCCTTCAGCATGTTAGGCACTGAATCTGAAGAGTCATTGACAATTCTACAGATTTATATCCATATCCTTTAAATACATAAACTTTTTGAGAAAAAAAAAAAACCACAAAAACCACTTGTTATCCAAATCAGAAAAGCCATGACAAGTTGCTGTTGATATGAGCAACCACTGGATGAGCAACACCAATACTAGATTCATAACACAAACATAGGAAACAAGGTGTTGGTTTTATATATTTTCCAGATCTTCATGGGAAATATGGAAGATGCTATATTTGTCATTAAGTGCTTCTTTATTGCTTTTAAAATAGAGTGATGGAACCAAGATGGAATTTCTGTGCTGACATTTTCTATTTAGATCTTTTTCCCCAACTCCTGTCTGTAGTCATTGGAGCAGTCACATTTGTGTACATAAACAGGATATTGACAGTTAAAATATCTGTCTTTCCTCTTTTTGTCCTTTTATTGAGAGTCGCATTGTTCCCACCTCACGTAATTTATGTTGACTAGTGTTTTCTCTCCCTCTCCTTTAAATTCGTTTCCACCTTCCCACTTGTCAGAACACACACATTTCCTGTCTTTCATTAAAAACCAAACAGGGTTCTATGACATAATAGTAAAGTAAATTTAATAAGATAAATCAGTATATTGACATAGGACAAAAAAAAAAAAAAAGACAGAAGGAGGAAGGGCCAGGTAAAGGCACATTGAACAGATATGCATGCATAGACTCACTAGTTCACACACTCAGGAAATCATTAAATCTTGTACTGGAAGCCATAATATGAACTACCTTTGATAGTTCTAGGGATTGTATCATTGTTATCACGACTTAACAGCTAATGCATGCATATAATCAAACATGTAACATATGTGTCCTTCTGGATCCAGGTTACCACCCCTGGCATTACTTTTTCTGGTCTAAGATTATTTATTCATTATTTTTTCTGGGAAATGGTTAATCTCCTTAGGTTGGAGTTTTTCTACTAGTACCTTCTGTAGGGTTGAGTTTGCCGATAGATATAGCTGTGTTTGGTTTTCTCATGAAACTTTGAATTACCTGTATCTGCTGTGATGAGTAAGTACAGTTATGTATAGCAGTGTGGGCTGCCACTTGTGGTCCCAGAGTCTGTCAAAGTTTGGTACGCAGCCTTCTGTCTATTAGTGTATTCATTTAGAAGCCACAGTTTTTTCTAGCTTGCCCTTACATATTTCTTAGTCTTTTTTATTTCACTTGCAGTTTTCAATACTCTTTGCTTTTTTTCCTTTTTTTGTGAAAAAGTCTTTATTTTAAGAAAAAAAATTAGTTAACAAAAAATTTAACAAGCTTCACTTAGCAAAATACACCCAAAAGGAAATCATCATACAAAGAAAGCTTTATGTCAAGACCTCACCATTTCCTACAGTATTAGTATTGCATCTCAATTTTCAAAACTAACTTTTAAAAAGCTTAAACTTAACCTAAAGATTTTAAATGAAAATATAAACTAGAATGTACATGAGAAATGCTTCTCTTTGCACTAGGGTCTAGCACCTTTGAGTTCTCCAGAAAAGTACATGTCCCCAGTGTGTTCACTGTGGTTTGCTTGAAGATCCATTCAACATACTTAAACGACTTAACTCAGATAACATCACTCTTAAGTATACTACCAAAAATGTTCGTTGAGAAAAGTGGAAGAAAATAGTTTTAGTTTACTCAGTATTACATGCGAGAAGAAAAGTTTGCATGAGAAATGCTGAAGGGCTAATTTTTTAATCCAGATTTCACAAATTCATGGTGCAAAGAGGGTCCCCCAGCTTCCTCTAGAGTTATAAACTGCTCTTGACTGCTTATTGGCTGCCTGTGAAATTTTCTGATTGAAATAACTCCAATGTTCCTACAATACTAATCATATCCACCCATGCTGTTCTGACTGCTGTAGCGCCCCCTTAACAGCCACTTAGAATATTGATTATTATGTGCCAAGTGACATTTCCTTTCTTGTCTATGCTAATTGATGTTCAGTATGCTTCTTGTACCTTGATAGGGATCTCCTGCTTTATCTAAGGTAAATTTTCTTCTAGGATGTTTTTTATTTTCAAATATTTTATGGACCTTTGACCTGGACTACTTTTCCACCATTATTTCTATTATACTTAGATTTAATGTTTTATTAATTTTTACCATTTTTTCTAGCTGTTTTGTGCCCAGATCTATTTACAATAACATTTCCTTTGATCAAAGTATCTATTTTTTTATTGTGTTCTTAATGAGAAAGACTTTGTCTTCCATCTCTTGTATTGAGACTTGCCTTTGAGGTTCATGTTTGACTTCCTAATTTTTCATTTCCATATCTCTCTCATTTGGGGTTTTCTTGATTGATTTTATTTCAACTTTCAGGTCTTAGCCTGTTTTATTCATTTCCTTCCACTGTTCATATTTTCATAGTTTTTACTTATTTATCTATCTATTTATTTATTTATTTTATTATTTTTAACATTCCCTTTTTAAGGGCCTTTTGGTGTTTATTGTATGCTTCAGCTAAATTGCAATTTTCAAGGCCTGCTTCAGTGGGGCTACTCTGTTTTACTCTGTAGCTACATTGCTGTGGTTGTAATTCACTTGTTTTTACACTAGCATTTTTTGCATCTGGGTTTGGGAAAATTGTAATTTGAGGTCTTAAAGTCAACTAACCTGGTCTTGTCTTTTTAGGTGGATGGTTGATCCTCGTTTTTTGTTGCTCCCTTTGCTTTCTCAGAGGTTGAGGTAGCTGTTTGTTAAGTGTGACTAACAGAGAGTGGTAAAATATGCTTCAAAGTATTGGGAGCTGACACTTAAGAATGGAAGAGACCCTAGAGGTTAAAGGAAAGCACAGTATTTGCCATCAGCTTAGTTTCCTGGGTATAGGTGCAGAGAATTAAGAAAGACACGTGGTCTGACACAGAGCTGGGATGAAAGTAAGAGTATATTTGGAAAAAAGGAAGGTGGTAATAGTCAAGACCTGAATCTTGACTATTAACTTTCCTGGACTACTTGCTTCTAAGTAGGTTTGGCTGGTGGATTCCCTGCTGGAATTGGGGATTGTAATAACAGGATTAGAAGGAAGCAATATTAGAGGGGATCTGCCTGCTCCACTTGAAAAGGGGCAGAGAAGAGGAGAAGTCCATAGCATGTGGTCTTCTACAGAACTGTGGGGGAGTTGTGGATTGGATTTAGAAGCAATGGTGGAGTTAAGCTTCCCTGGCTTTAAGGGTCTGCAAGTTCCTTGGAAATGTCTGCTGGAGATGAAGGCTAGGATACAGTTATGGGAGGTGGGGGAGGAAGACCAGGAGAAAAGCTCTATGTGATCCACTGTAGAAAGGGAACTGGGGGAGAGTAACCTGCTATAAGTGGTCTATTGAAGAACTAAGAATGTGACCAGGGGATCGAATTTGAAGAAACAGTAGAAGAGAAAAAAAAATCTCCATGTAGAGAGGCTACTGGCTTCCCTGGACAAAGTGAAAACTTCAGTTTCATAGACAAAAAAAAAAAAATTACTTAATTTTGATTTTGAAACATAAAAGTTGTTCTAATTTATGTCATTTTAAATGTACATTAAGTTATGTAACTTTGAACTCTTTCATAGAATGCATTATTATAAAATAGGACATTCTGAGAGTATTCCTTTGTTTGAGTGCTTGATAATAAATAATAATAAAGTAAATAAGTTTATGCAATCAAAACATGGATGTTATTAAGTCAATCAACCTCTTTCTTTCATGAAGCTTACAATCTAGTATGGAAAAAAATAGAGAACATAGTTAGAAGTTAATACCTATGCCATTTCATTATAAAATTAACACAGTGTAGGAAGGGTTATAGTAATAATGAGATTTTAAGATAATACTTTAGTGAAAGATTTATGCATGTAGAAAATATTAAACAAAGAACAACAGCACATATTGTTTGTTCTTACCAACATTGGTTGAGATTTGGTTTTGTTTTTTGTTTTGATTCATTGGGGTGAGAAATGTCAATGGAGTTTTAATTTGCATGCTCCTGGATGGCTGATGATGATAACAAAAATTCAATTATTTATTGATTATATATTTTATTTCATTTTTAATGATGAAATTATTTGATGATTTAACCTATGCATATAACAAATTATGATTTACTCTCCATATTACTCCTTCTTATGTCTCCCCAAATTTTGTCTTTTACCTTACTTCCCTGGCAATTTCACCTACATATCCATATCTTTTTTGTTTGATGTTGTGACTCAGTGACTTTAACCATGGTAGTCTGTGTGACCTCAGTCATGGAGCTAAAGCCTTGTGGGCTTCCAATTGGGCATACAAATGAATATATTCATCCATGAGTAACTAATACTTCAAGAAAAAGTGGTAGGATCTCATGAATCGATCTTTGAGCTATAATTGGCTATTGATACAACTCATATTGTATTTAATCTTTTGTAAAGTCTCTGTTTAATGTCTTAGTCCATTCATTAATTGGAAATTGCTTGTTTTTATGTCTTTACTTGGTGTTTTCCTCCCATTTTCTCACTCTCAGCATCCTTTAGCTGACTGCAAGTCTTTATGTTATAATACTGAAAACTTTGTATATTCTTCCTATCTCAGTCTATTCTCTACCATGAACAATTTCATTCGTTATTAATCTATGAGTGAAGTAGAATCCTGATTTCATATTAACCTCCTGCAGTCTTCACTTCTTAGTACTGTTGTACTGAAGTTCAATTTCATGCAAATCTTGAAGGGAACACAGCATTCGAATCTGCCACACCATGCGTTCTATTCAAGTGTTGTGCTGTACAGATGGATAGAAGAGTGTGTTCCTTTATTTTCCTTTCTTCATTTTTGATTTTCAGTTTTTATTTATTTTTATTTCAGCAATGCAAGTGTTTATCTGAATCTATGTCTTTGTACCACAACCATGATCCACGTAATGTTTAAGAAGGCCATAAATGTGCATGAGATCCCCTGTGGCAGTAGTCACAAACTTATGACCTGCCAAATGGATAAAGGGATTTGAACCTCTGCTTCTGAAATAGAACATAGTGCTTTTAAACCACTGAGTAAACTTTTCAGTCCCTATCAGGTTCTTATTTTAGGTGGGACCTTGTAATCCTATTCTGTGACTTTCACCTGGGTTCTGATGTCTTGAGTTATCATCGTTACAAATTCCAGCCACATGTCTATTCATGTCAATAGATACCTATAGAAGGACCTATGTTTAATAATATTCAGTCCATTGTATGTTATGTCTTTGTCTCTGTCATCCCTAACTCTCCATATTGAATTTTAACAAAATCACTTTTTATACAAACTTGCATAAAAATGATTCAGCATTTCTTTATGTGGGCTTTTAGAAATTTTTTTAAACATAGTATGCAAATAATATTGTTAAAGTTGCTTTTTTCCCCCTCTGTTAACCAAGTACGGCTTTGCTATTGTCATCGATTAAATGTAATCTTTGCCTAGAGGCTTAAAATGCTGAAAAGCTGTGTTTACATAAATGTTAATGGTAATTGGATTTACTCACAATATAATTGTTAATAGAAGTTCAATTTTTTTAGAATGTTTTTTGTTGGCAATTCAATTAATTACTAAAGGTTCAATAAACCAAACAGTATATACTGATAATTAACTTACTAAAGATCTAAGTAATTGGGTTTTGGGTAACCAAACCTTATATAAATGCAAAGTTATATTTTAAACAGAAGTATACAGAAGCTTTATATTGATTTTAACTTTATGTATATGTATAAGGAAATAAGAATGATTTTTTATTTGCAATACAAAAAATTGTGTTTCTATAATGATCTTATTATGTGAAAGATAAAGCTTGAAGTCAACAGTCCCCAATCCATTTTCTTTGCATTAAGATGATGTGGTCCATCTGGACAGTGTATGTTTTATGCTAGCCTTAGTATCATTCATTTCAGGTATCTAGACAGCTCATTGTTCCAGGATTAAGCATATGTTTAGTGTATCTGAAGGACTGCTTCATGATGAAATTTGCGTTCGGTAGGCTCATTCAGCACAGTAGGCCCTTCATAATATGGAGTAGCCATGCAGAGCACTAAACAATGGGGGTTACCTACTTTTCTTCATTTGATCTGAAGCACCAAGACTTGAGATTTCTCCTGCTGTTGAATTGTGAACTCCCCTACTAGGAAGTCTTTCTCTAGAGACTGGAGAATTTCCCCAATCATTTAGTAGTTGTCATTTTGTAAATGAATCTTGGTGGGAATTCAGAAGTCATATAATCATGAATGCCAATCCACAATTCTGAATTATAATTAAGGTTTGTCAGGCACGTGTATGCCTTGAATATTGTGTGTTAGGATACTGTGTTTCACTTAATGTATTTCATTTCACTTGAAATATGTCAATGTTTTGTGCTCACTATTTTACTACTTATTTATTTACCTTTACCATACATCATTGCTACCAATTGCTAAGTCCTTATCTTAGTCAATATTCTCTTTCTGTGAAGTGACACCATGACCATGACACTCTTATACAAAAAAAAAAAAATTCAGAATTGGCTTACAGTTCAGAGGTTTAGCCCATTGTCATCAGGGTGGGAAGGATGGTGCCATGCAGGCAGATATAAAACTGGAGAGGTAAATGGTTCTACATCAGAATCATCGAACAGTACGAAGAGTGTGCAACTGGCCCTGCCTTGAACCCTCGAAACTCTAAAATACCCTATCCCCTAAAAAGTGAAACACTTTCTCCAACAAAGCCACACCTATTCCAGAAAGGCCATACCTCCAACTCCTTATCAAGTAGCTACATTTTCTAATGCCCAAGCATTACAGTAAATAAGCCTATGGGGTCAATCTTATTCAAACCATCACATTCATAGGCTTGGAGACAAATCATAATGCAAAATTGACTTCCGTCCAGCTTTATATGTCACCATGATATATCATAATCTCAACACTTCGTAAAAGTACAAAGTGAAAATTCTCTTCTCAAATTCAAGACCATCTCTAAACTGTAATCCCCTATAAAATCAAAATAGAAAAGCAGACCACATAGTTCCAAAAGCAATGGCACAGAACATATATTAGCATTTAAAAAAGGGGAGGAAATAGAGCATAAATAGGGAAATAATGTATCAAAGCAACACTGAAAATCAGCTGGGAAAATGCCAAACTCTATTTGCTCGTGTCTAGACTCAAAGCTGTCTTCAGATATTCAATTCCTTTCTGTTTCATTGACTGCCACACACTTTTCTGTCTTTGGCTGGTACAATCCTTAGTCTGTAAGTGTTCCTTGACCAGTGTCTTCCAACAGGTCATGTGTTCATAACTACCCACACTTTACCTCCACAGCTTTATGAAATGGACTCTCTGGAGCTCCAAGCATGATGCCTCCATCACAGGCCTTGTCTTTGGAGCTTGCCTTAGTCACAGAGAGGTACAGCCCACATCCACTTTCTTGTATCCAGACTCTAAAGCTAGAGTGATTTGATTGAAACTGTGAAGTTCTGTTGTTTTTCTGAGGCTGAAACATGGTCCACTCTTTCATGTAGATTTTGACCAGCTTTCTGTTTCCTAAGGTTTTCTTCACTGCCCAAGCTTGGCTGACCAGGATCAGGCTGGCATAAAATTCATTGATCTGCTTGCCTCTTTGGGGCAGTGCTTGGATCAAGTGTGTAAGCCCCTACACCCAGCTTAAACTTGTTTTTAATTTCTTTTCCCAATTTGTAAACTTAACTGGGTGGGGTCTTGCCCCAGGGGCAACACTCCCTTGATTTCCATTTAGGATCTGGCTTTTCTTTAAACTTTTTATATTTTTGAACACTGGAATTAGCTCTGTTAAATGTTCCTTTATCCACAAGCTCTACATTTTGTGATTTTTTTTCTTGCTCAACTTGATCTTTTCCGTTATGGATCTACATTAGAGTCACAAGTAACATTTTAGAAACCTTGTCTAAAGATACGTACTGTATCAAAATGAAAACTAAATGCCAAGATACTCTGCTATATCGAATTGTTTATTATATTACCAACTTTGTTTCTTTTTGTTTATTCTCATGATCTGAAAAAACATCTTGATTGTATGAGGATGTTTTATGCCATTGACTGCAACTCTGATGAGAGTAGAAATCTTGCTTATACATATTACTTCAAAATAGAGTTAAAAGTAACCATCTCAGTGCCAAAGGACCTTAACACTCAATTTATCTGAATTACGATAATACAGGGCTAGAGTAGTAATATTATACACAAATAAACTAAAACAAATTAAACCCGCTATGAAATCTCTGGATTATCAGTCTGGAGGACTTAGATTTCATCATATATTGAACAAGGAAGGTATTTGCATTTGGCTTTAAATTGTAACAATGACAAAAGGCTATTTGAAAACTTTAAGCAACTTTAATTCCCAAGGGTTGCAGAATCCAATTACTGAGTGTTAACTATGACAAGTAAACTTATTTCAAAAAACATGAATAGTAATGAGGATTGGGTTATCTATTAATGTACTATATTTTAATCATATGGACAAATAAAGAAAAATACTTTTAAAAGTAAAAATATTTTCCTATTCACTATGAGCTATCATTTAAAAAATCACTTTTATATTTTGTCTATTCAAAGATTCTATTGTGTTTTTGCCTCCAGACATAAAAGGCAATTTGGCCTTTACTCTAGGGATTTATAATAGATGTTTGCAATAAAGCAATTCAACCATAAAATACACCCACTAAAAGGATGGTTAAATGACTGTTGTATAAGCTCCTGACTTTTCTTTTAAAGTTCTCATAACATTTTCAATGTTAACAACAGAGTCACCATTAGGCAATTACTTAGAAAGTCTTATTTTAGGCACCATAGTTAAGAAATAAAATTATTCTGTTAAGCAATCATGAAGATGTTATTCCACACACATACTCCAAATAGACATTTATAATAATGTTTTAAAAGAAAATGGGTTAACGGGATGGCCTAAAACCTAATAAAAATGTAAAAGGATGAATAAAAATTTGCATGCTATTTTTTCCAGATGAAATAGTTTTTTTTTTTTACTTCCCATGATAAGGAGAATGAAAAATATTTAACATGGCGATTTATCAATGATAAATTGTAGCTTAACAGATAGACAATTGGAAGACAAGTATAACACAAAGAGACAGATATTTTGAATAACTAAATATTATCAAATACTTGTGAAACTATAAGTTTTTGTCACCTTAGGGTTATGATTTTGAAGCCATGGACTTTAACACACATAAAACACAAACTTAAGGAAGTTCACCATGTAGTCACATGGATGGCATTAATAAAGACTTTCACACAGGTGAAAAGTTAACACCCAAGTAGTTATCTAGCCATCATGTATGAGAAACATAGCTTTTATAACATTACTTACATTGACACAAATTCAAAAATACCAAATTATTAAGAAGCTGGAATCCAAGGCAGAGAACATATAGAAAGGCAGTGCTCAAATACATCTTTTTATATTGAATATAATAGTTGAAATGTATTGGCACATGATCCACATGATCAAACTCTCAGTAAGAAGATTTATTTATCCAAGAGGGACTGAAAGCAGGAAATAGGAGACAGAGACAGGAGATAGGGGATGAAGAGGAGGAACAAGGGGGAGGGAGGAGAGGTATATGTCCTAGAGTGGGACAAAGGGCTGCCTCTGAATCAAGAGAAGGCAGACATAGGAAAATCGCAGTTTATAAAGGTACAAAGGGAAACCACATGTTAGGATGAGGTGTTTTATTTTAATTGGATATGTCCATTAGGTAAGCCAAAGGGGGTTATTGATTGCTGGATTTCCATACATTGATAGCTGGGCCTTGGTAAGTCAGCCTAGGGTGGAGGAAGGGGACAAAAAAGGAAATAGACCTTGGTGACCAGCTCAAGGTAGAGAGAATGGGAGAGAATGGGAAGGCCTACCAGAGCCACGATCACCATGCTCAAGCTGGCCAGTCTCTTCAATATCAAATATAGCTAGTTAATCTAAAATGTGATTTGTCCCTTAGTTAGTAGCAGAACACTAGCATATATTTTGCTGAATTTGAAGATATGAACTCTCTAATATTTCCAATCTTCCAAGAAACTGCTTTCACCAACCTGAAAGTAAACATAGTTCATAAAACACAAATCTTAAGGTTGAAATTGCACTGTATTACTGATGCTGCCATCTTAAATACAGAAGAAAACAGAGACTTGAAGTAATGACCAGTAATATTGAAAATAACTACTTTCTGTCTTCATTGTTTATTCTCAATAAAAATAGATTTATTATTGAGGTTATAAATGTCTTCAGGACAAAAACAAATGTGCCTATATTTGCAAAGGAATTAGTGTTATTGAAAACTATTATTTTTAACATTCTTATTGGTTTGGATTATTACAGAAGTAGTCATGTGACTGTTTCTGTTTGGCTTTTTTTGTTGTATTTATTTATTTATTTAGTTAGTTAGTTAGTTTTACAAAGCAAGATCACACAAGGGATAAGATTACAATGTCTGTTTTAAAGCTGTTGTCATAGTTCTGCTAAGACAGCACACTGAGAGCGGTTTAATGTGGAAAATAATCAAACAGCTTCTGAAAAGTTGTGACTATAGTTATTCTTTCTTTTTTTAGTCAATTTTCTAATCACCTCCAAAGAGAATTATTCAAATCTCAGCAGGAAATATGTGCAAACTCAGTAATCAGATGTATTATATTCACCTGCTACCGTGTGAATTAATCACTGCTGCACATTGTTGTATTCCTTGAATTATCATGAACACATTTCAGGATGCACCAATATTGAGATAGCTGTAGCACATTAAAATGTAGGATACTGAAATATTTATTCAAGTTTCCTAGAGAAGTAGAAAATAGAAAACAGGAGAAAGTCAGTAGGAAAAGGAGACACTATTACAAGAAGACCAAGACATATTCAGTCAATTACATGTGAAGAGTTATTTAACAGTCTAAATTAGCAAATGCAACAGTTAAAATACCATTGATAATACCAAGAGTTAGACAGTTTAATCAAACATTGGCCCTTGTAAACTTTTGTCATAACATATAACACAATGATTACACTTATCAATGTTCAGATGTAGAAATAAAGAAGTTGTATCCTCTGTATTAAGCAATGTGATAGCTTATGCCATAAAACGTGATATAAAGAGCCATCACCCCACAGAAAATAGTCGTTAGCAGTACACATTTAGAAACATAAGCACACAAATAACAAATTGTAATAGTAACAATAGTAATAGCTACAATGAAGTGAATAGCAATCATTCAGTGTCAATGTGGATTTATAAACAAACGTAAGATAAATTGGTAGAGTCAATTGAAAGAATATTTAAAGTTGAGCTTGCCTTGGGTTAAATAGTTGCCTTCTACCAAGGATATGTATAAAAGTATTTGCTCACTAGAAAAGCTTCAGAGAATCAAGACTAAAGAAACTTATATCAAACTCCGAAAGTAACACCAGTGTGTGTTTACTTCTTAAGGACTCCTGAACTAATTTACACTCAATCCTGGCTTAGAACAGAAGTTTATATACACCACAGGTGCCATTGGTACGAACATATCATTATACACAGATGGTAACTTAGATAATAACTAAGCAGACAGAACGAGCTGCAAATCTTTGCTTTGCCAAATACATACAAATATAGTTAGCTTTCCACTGCTGACTGTAGTTCATAACGATGAATTTCTTTAGCTCTTTTCTTGTGAATTCTGGAATATAACTTTCCTAGAATTTGTAAAAATCATACTTAGTGGATTTTTGGATGTAGTCACTAAATATTCATTGACTAATAGAAATGAAATATTTCAATTGTATTTTTTTTTTTTTTTTTTATTTT
>NW_022196915.1:75099886-75139226 GCF_008632895.1 Mastomys coucha
TGTGCCTATTTGCTCGAGGTTCTTCCCCACTTTTTCTTCTATTAGTTTTAATGTATCTGCTTTGAGGTCAATTGTATTTTTTAACGAGAACAATACTTCAAAATCTGAGAAACTGTTTTCATAGACAACTGTTGTGTTAAAACTGATGCCCTGAAGGTGGTTTTGGTATTATTTCTGGGTGATAAATAACACAGCTTATAAATTTGTATTTAAAATAACTGTAAATTAAATGGAGCCAGCAGGCAACTATAGAAGCAAAACAGCACATTCCAAGGAGACCCAAGACCTTACTCTTACATTTTAAAAAGTTTTTATAGGTCTGCTTTTTCTCACTCAATATGTTTATCCATTTACCTGTAAATTTCATATGTGCATATTCATCAGTTAAAAATACTGAGTAAAGTAACCCTCACCAAAACCACAAAGGTTACATGTCCTTATTTATATTTGGGTCCTGTCTTTGAATCTGCTGATTTGTTTTTGTCTTGGGACACGTATAGAAGTAGAGAAAATAAAGTGAGGTGGGTAAAAATGATCTTAAAGAAAGAAGAGAGAATACAGGGGATAAAAAGGAGAAGATGTGGAGTAATGGTGACAATTTAGTTAGGAATAGATGGATGGACTGGAAAGAAGCAGCCAGGTAAGATTAAAGTAACCAAGAATGATTGAAGAAAACATACGAAAACCAATTATTATGAGCTTCATGTATACCTAGAAAGGTTTTGCATATAAAAAGTAAAATACCCTGATAGATGATTAAAAAATAGAACAAAACAAAACAAAAACCAAGCAAATAAAAAAACTCCTAAAAACCATAGTTTGGCACATAAAAAGCCTTGTGCTAGAAATAGAATAACTTCCCTTGAGATCTTGGTTTGGCCCAATCTGGAGATCCTTAAAAGAGTATAGGCTATTGTCGCTGCTTTCAATTATCCAAAGCTTTGAGGTAATTCCTTACTCTTTAATATACTTCACAGTTCAGTCACAGAAAATAGAGAAATCAAGTTAGTACTAACAAGGCAGTCGGCTTACTTATAACTTACTTTCACAGGACTGGAAGGTGCTCTTTATAATCCTGGGGTAAAAGTTATTAAGATTATTGCTCAGAGGTAAAATATGAATTTCAATAATTAAAAACTGGCAATATACGTCCATGAGTATAATGGGACAAGTGTTAGGGATGTAATTAAACATTTTCTGCTTGCATTTTTAGGCCCACTCCACAGGAGTACCTGTGATGGGTTTGTATATGCTCAGTCCAGGGAATGGCACTATTAGAAAGTGTGGCCCTGTTAGAGTAGGTGTAGGGGGTGGGCTTTAAGACCCTTATTCTAGTGGCCTGGGAGTCAGTATTCTGCTATCAGCATTCAGATAAAGATGTAGAACTTTCACCTCTTCATGCCTGGATACTGCCATGATCCTGCCTTGATAATAATGGACTGAACCTCTGAACTTGTTAAACCAGCCCCAATTAAATGTTTTCTTTTTTTTTTCTTTTTTTTTTATATATTTTCTTTATTTACATGTAAATTTCTCCTTTCCCAGTTTCTCCTCCAAAAAACAAACAAAGAAACAAACAAAAACAACAAGAACAAACCCCTGTTGCCTCCCACCTCCCCATGCCTGCAACCCCAAACTCTCCCATTTATTGGCCCTGGCATTCCCCTACACTGGGGCACAGAACCTTCACAGGGCCTAGGTCCTCTCCTATTGATGATTGAATTTGCAATCCTCTACTATACAAATGCTGCTAGAACCCACCATGTGCAGTCCTTGGTTGGTGGTTGAGACCCTGGGAGCTCTGAGGGTACTAGTTAGTTCACATTGTTGTTCGTCCTAAGGGGCTGTAAACCCCTCAGCTCCATAGGTCCTTTCTCTAACTCCTTCATTGGGGACCGTGTACTCAGTTCAATGGATGGCTGTGAGCCTCTACATCTGTATTAGTCAGGTACTGTCAGAGCCTCTCAGGAGATAGCTATATTTGACTTCATCATCATGCCTATTTACAGCAGTAAAACCATAACTAAGACAGAAGTTGGTACCAGGGACTTGGGTATTGTTGTGATAGGTCTGGCCATGCTTTTGTTTGGAAGAATACGGATTTTTGGACTTTGGATTTGGAAAACAGTGGAATGTTTTAAATGGGGCTTAATGGGGCATCCTAGTAGGAGTATGGAGGATTTGTTTCTGAGAGTAATTTGAACTTGTCTGACCTGGCCCAAGATGTTTCACATGAAAAGATATTTCAGTATGTGACATAAGACTGTTTTTGTGGTATTTTGGTGAAGAATGTGGCTATGTTTTACTCTGGTCTAAGGAGTTTACCTGAGACTAAGGTTGGAAGACTCAGATTAATTGCATTGACAAAGGAAGTCTCAGAAACTCCCATCGTAGACTTTGTTTTCTGGTTAAATCTCATGAAGAGCATTTTAAACAGGCATAGCAAGCTGAAAAAGGAAAAAAATTATAATGTATGGTTTGAGTATTAAAGGGCTGCCAGGAAGTGAAATGGAGCTGAATCCTGTGTTCAAGGAGATTAAATTGAATTAAAGAAGTGGTGACCTTGGGATAAGATCCCATCCAGCTAAATTTAGGTCCAGGCATGGTAGTATAAACCTTTAATCCCTGGAGGCAGACAAGCAGATCTTTGAGTTCAAGGTCATCCTAGCACACACAGCATGTTCTCGGTGAAGAAAAATGTCAGGCTTGGTGGATGACAACTATAATCCCAATGTTTAGGAGACAGGCATGTAGATTTCTGAGTTCAAAGTCAGTCTAAGGAACAAATTCCAGGACAGCCAAGCTTAGCCAGTGAAGCAGTTGGAAAACAGAAAGCTGGTGATAATGTAATAGAACAAGGAGGCCATGTTCCAGCCCCAGCAAGCAGCAGAACTCAGGCAGCTTTGGCCATGTGGCTACTGCTTTAGAGAGAAAAAACAAAAGGGACTCCTGGGACAATTGATGCTGGTTAGCTGGAGTTCAGAAATTAGCAGTGATTAAATATTAATTAGTGATTAAGAAGAGACCACATCACTAAGGTGAAATCTTCCGGGAAGTGTTTTCTGGGGTCACAAAAAAGCTGTGTTGTAGAGATAGCCGAGGTTATACCTCATGCTGCAGCTGAACTTTGTAATGTGTAAGAGTCACCCAGGTGGTACTGGTTTTGAAGGCATGGAGAGGTCATGAAGATCAACTGAGGCTTGGCACTGTGAGAAGCCATAGAAGGCCATTGGTGAAGGTGCACCCTCAGTTGTAGTTGATAGCCCAGGACTAAAGGAGTCATGCAAAGGATTTGAGGCTTGGCACCATGAAGAGAGCCTCTGAGAGCCTGTTGGTGAAGCCTAGTTGCAGCGGAAGACCACAGTATATTGGAGATGCCAGTACCATAGGATGATCACCAAGCACAGCAGCAGCAGTGGAGTGGATCAAATTGAGTTTAGAGTGTTACAGAGGACAGAACTCGAAAAATGATGCCAGCCCTTAGGAGAAGCCCAGAAGATCATGTGTGGATCCTAGACATCGAAACAAGAAGCTGTAACATTGAAGTTGCCTTAGAGACTCCAAGATGTTCCAGGCAGCAGAGCATCTGGTGAGGAAACCTGCTAACAGGGAGGGGACACAGCCCAGGAAAAAGAAGTTTGTTGCAGTCAACAAAGATGAAGAAGGAGTTGGAGTTCTGAAGACTATTTTAACATTAGACATGAAGATGTGGAATTTGGAGTTTGCCCAGCCATTTTCTTCTCTTGTTTTGGATCAATTACAGTTAAGCGACTGGATGAACCTCAGAAGAGACTTTGAAGTTTTGATTTCTATCATTGTTGAGACTGCTATAGGCTATGGGGACTTTGGAAGTTGGACTAAATGTGTCTTTTATTATGCTATAGATAGGTCCAGCCCCCATAGACTCATGTTTTAACAAGCCTATGGGACCAGGGAGCGGAATGCGATGGTTTGTATATGCTCTGCCCAGAGAGTGTCACTATTATAAGGTGTTGAAGTAGATGTGTCACTGGGGGTGGGTTGGGTTTTAAGACCCTCATCCTAACTGTCTGGAAGTCAGTATTCTGCTAGCAGCCTTCAGATGAAGATGTAGAACTCTGAGCTCCTCCGGTACCATGCTTACCTGGATGCTGCCATGTTTCTGCCTTGATAATAATGGCCTGAACCTTTGAACCTGTTAAGCCAACTCTAATTAAATGTTGTCATTTATAAGAATTGCCTTGGTCATGGTGTCTGTTTACAGCAGTAAAACCCTAACTAAGGAAGTACCTAACTGCTTGGTACTACAAATGTAGCCATAACCAATGATTAGATACTCTCAGGCTCCAGATATGAACCAGAGTGTTCTGGTAAATAAAGATAGTATCAGATTACCTCTCAATTTGTATCTCTATACCCATTTTTTAGTGTAGCTTGCTGATCTCATTGGAAAAAGTTTCTTCATGCAGTGGTTAATATACTAACATAAAATTGGTCAAAGTACACAGAACAAATGTAAATTGGAGTACTTAGCTACAAATGGAACTTATATTATACTTTCCCAACATTCAGGAATATTAGAAGAGTGGTCAAAAAAATCATAAAGACCTAATTTTTGGGAAGACTTGAGTGAAACAATGTCCTCTGGAAATGATAGGAATGCTGTTCTCTTGAAATTATAGAAGCTGTGGTAGCCCTCAAGAGACACAAGCAGAGAGTTCAGTAAACTTTCTGGCTAAGATGAAGGTATGTCTCATAAGCCCCAGTCCTTAACAGAAGACTCATTGGCTTCTTCAGGAGACTCAATTTCATCTAAGTCTGTGGAACTTGTGGGTCAACCATGCTCCACTGGATGGACCCAACCTATATAGACAGCACAAATGGAGTTAATGCATTATTCTTAAACAAACAAACAACTAAAAAACCAAATATCATGATATTGAGAGGGTGTAGGGAGGTAAGTGTGGATCAAGGAGGAGTTAGCAGAAAGGGTGAGGTTGAGTATGAATAAATATAGTACATAAACTCATAAAGAAATAATAAAAATATTAGTTTTAAAGTGCTTCTACTCAGAAATTGGGCAAACATTTGTTTCTTCTTTTCCTTTCTTCTACTTTTTTTTCCAAGAGGATGTCCCCACCCCACCTCCACTCCTCACCTCACCAGACCTCCCTATTCCCTGTGGCCTCTTAGGTGCATCTTCTCTCACTGAGGCCCTACCAGACAGTCCTCTGCTGTATATGTGCCTGGTGTATGCTGCCTGTTTGGTGGCTCAGTGTCTGAGAAATAACAGGGGTCCAGGTTAGTTGAGACTGCTGGTCTTCCTGTGCACTATTATGATGTAGTTGAGTTTGACTAAAGCAAAGAAAGCAGAGTTTGTTTTAATTTTTTCTTATTTTTTGTTATTTCTGAGGACGTTTTTGATGGGGATATTTGTGTATGTGTATATTCTGAGTATTCTGTGTATTCTATGTATTCTGTGTATTCTGTGTATTTGTATATGTGTATGTAGTTACAATAACTACCATTCAAAATTCTTTTCATAGTTATTTAGCTAAAGGAACATAATTTTATCTAGCTATCTATCTATCACCTATGTAATTAATTTTTAAGATGAACTACATATTATGTCAGAAAAATATTGTTAATAGCCCTAAAATTCTATCCTTTAGATATAACAGAATGTTTGACTCACTAAAGTGACACAGCTACATTTGTTTGTTTTTTAATTATGTTTTTCTATTGTTATTTTTACAGTTAATAGAGATATTAGGATGGGCTCTTTCTTCTACCAATTGCCAGAGGATTTCTTGTGTTTTCAACATTTAAATATTTCATATCACTTGTTACATTAAATCATAAAGCCAGTATATAAAAAAAATGTGGTTTTTTTTCTCTAATACAGAATATATTTTAAATCACAAACATACTTTAGGAAAGATGCCTTTATTTTGAACTTTTAAGATTATTTTCTCTGGAAAACTGACATCTCACCCATGCTGCATAGATGTCTGAATCCTTGCAGCATTGAGGTATTTTCATCTTTTCGCTCACATCTGAAGAACTAGGACTTTCAGCTTCCCCTGACTTGTTTATAAAGGAGGAAGGCATGGGCCTTCTGCTTTCTTCCTCCTTTATCAACATTTAATGGGAAGCGCAGGAGAGAAAAGAGAACGCATGCTGTTAGCTATTATCTTTACAAATGACTTGTTAGCCTTTTATTTGTCTGCTCATGCTTCAAACACTCAAAGGACATTTTCAGATTCTTGGAGGATGAAGGTTCAGTCCTAAAATGACGTGACAGGTTGGATCTTCCTTAAGAGATTTTGACATGATATTAAGCCACAGTTACAAGCCAATACTTGAGTGGGGAACCCTGGGGAAATCTTTCAGAACTGGAACACAGCATTTACAGCAGGAGGCAGGTGTCTGTGCCACTGGAGCAAACAACAGGATGATAAATTTAGTATCGAAAATGGGAGGAAAACTAGTGATTCGTTACCACTGGGGAACAATGGAAAAAGTTGAACGAGGGGAAAAAATATCTTTTGTGGCCCCTGAAAATGTTAATTTCCTGACAGCATGAAATATACTCTCATCACTGCAGGTGCACTCAGAACCAGGTGCTGCTCCCAGAATTGTCTTGGAATTTATGTGTTTCTTTTACTGTGCTAGGATGTGAAGCAGCTGCACTGTCCATGTGGGAAGAAAGCAAAGAGCTTTTAATTAGCAGTGAGAGGGCTGTTAATTTAGTTGGGGGTTTATATTCTTTCTGTCTTCCTGTCTCTGTCTTTCTCTCTTTCTCTCAATCTTTACTTCTCTCAATCTTCACTTTACTATTACTGGATACTTGTTCAGAGTCTCTATACATCTATACAACAAGCACACACACAATAATAATATTATGCTAAAATGCAGATATGTTTTGCATACTGTTAAAATAACTAGTAGCATAAAAATTATATAGAAAATTACCTGATAATTTTTAAATATTATACATCTGTTGACAATAGAAATTTTCTTATAATTTAATATTAATATGATTTTATGCTTTTGTGTAATTGTCTACACTTTTTACTCCCTGATTTTAACCACTATTGACTATATCTGAATCATAATAATGTTTATATAGCTATACATATTATACATAGTATAGTCATATAACTATGCATTGATTAAATTTAGAACTCTTCTTGTTCAATAGCTATGGGGAAACCATATTGAAGTTCTACTTGGTTGTAGTTATGGGTTTTATTAATTCAAAAGGGGGACAATAATATCTCTGCAACTTGTCTTCCTTATTGGCAATATCAATAATATAATATATAATGGTAACTACTCTGTCATGTATGCATATAAAGACAATAGGCTCACTTTGGTAAAGTATAACAAAGAGCTGTGTTCCTTCCTGAACATTGTATTATACTCAATCATTTGGTGATGCTCTATAGCTCTTAATAACATCACAGAGATATCACAATGTCTTACTAATTTGATTCATTTTATGTAGACTTTTCTAAGGAGAGACTGATTTATCAAACCTTAAATTCAGGTCCACTTCTCATTTTCTCCCTTTATCACAGACATGACTAATTAGAGTCTGGACACCAGCATCCTCTTCTTTGAACTCCTTTGTATCACCATTGCTCCGGAGTGAATAGTTCTCCAAGCTTGTGAACGTTGAATAAAGAGATCTAAACTGTACTTTTCATTTCACTGAGGTGACTATAGGTGATAGTTTCACAATGACTACTTGCAGTCCTATTTTCAATTCACTAAAACTTCAACTACAGACTTGTTGTTGTAGCAGGACCCATAATCCCTGTCTGGTAATTTAGGTAGATTCCTTTTATTTTGACTCCAGTTTGCACACATTCCTTATTGTCCCATTCTATTCCCTTCAATTAAAATAGAATTGCTTCTGAACTCCCATCTTTTATTAAATGGTGAAAATATAGATTACTCACTTATGTCCAGTGATTTCTGAAGATCTCATATCTACCTACTGTACAATATGCCCAATTTGGAAGTAAGCATTTTTATGTCTTGATACTTACTGGAATACTAGATAGTTATAGTTCTGATATTATCAGAGAGAAAATATGGTTTTTATGCTCCTATGACAAACCACTGCCTATTACTGTCTGCTTAGAATGGCTTAGCTAGGGCCAGGAAAAAATAGGATTTACTAAGTAGTCACTTTGCTGAGAAAGCTGCAAGATCATGTTTACAGATTAATTTCCTTGTAGTTTTTCTTTTCTTTAATTAGAAATTTTCTTTATTTACATTTCAAATGTTATTCCCTTGACAGGTTTCCCTTCCAAAACCATTCATCCATCCCCCTCCTCTGTTCACCAACTCATCTACTCCCACTTCCCTGTCCTGGCATTCCCCTACACTGGGGCATTGAGCCTTCACAGGATGAAGGGCTTTTCCTCCCATGATGTACAACAAGGCTATCCTCTGCTACATATGCGGTTGGAGCCACAGGTCCCTCCATGTGTTCTCTTTGGTTGGTGGTTTAGTCCCTGGGAGCTCTGGGGCTACTGGTTGGTTCATATTATTTTTCTCCTGTGGGGCTGCAAACCCAATCAGCTCCATTGGTCCTTTCTCTAGTTTCTCCATTGGGGACCTTGTGCTCAGTACAATGGTTGGTTGAGAACATCCAACTCTCTGTTTGTCAGACACTAGCAGAGCCTCTCAGGAGACAGGTATATCAGGCTCCTGTCAGCAAGCATTTATTGACATCCACAATAGTGTCTGGGTTTGGTAACTGTATATGGGATGGATCCCCAGGTTGAGCAGTCTCTGGATGGCCTTTCCTTCAGTCTCTGATCTATACTTTGTCTCTGTATCTCCTCCCATGGGTATTTTGCTTGCCCTTCTAAGGACTGAGGTATCCATTCTTTGGTCTTTCTTTTTCTTGAGCTTCATGTGGTCTGTTAATTGTATCTTGGGTACTCCAAGCTTCTGGGCTAATATCCACTTATCAGTGAGTGTATACCATGCGTGTTCTTTTGTGACTCAGGATGACATTTTCTAGTTCCATCCACTTGCCTATGAATTTCATGAATTCATTGTTTTTAATAGCTGAGTACTATTCCATTGTGTAAATATACCATATTTTTTTTATATCCATTCCTCTGTTGAAGGAAATCTGGTTTCTTTCCAGATTCTGGTTATTATAAATAAGGCTGCTGTGAACATAGTGGAGCATGTGTCCTTATTACATGTTGGAGTATCTTCAAAAAGATGTTTATGCTCATTAAAGGAGTACATTTAACTTTAAGTTAAATTCTGATGGTAAGTTGTAGAAAATTTAAATTTATATTTATAGAAAATTAAATTCTACTAGATTACTAATCAATGCATATAAAGAGAAGCATTTAGAAAGAAACTTGAACTATGTCTATTTAGCAAGGTAATTCAAAAAGGTTCTTAGGTCATATAATTACCCATTCAAATATTCTAGGGTCACTTTACTTGATTTGGATTGAGTCCTCTAAAGTGGAGAAGGCCTTCGATATGAAGAGAAATTGGCTAGTTTTCTAATTAATATCTATGCCACTATTTTATCAAAGGCTGTATCTTAGCAGGTTCTTTGTGGACTACAACTTAAAGGTTTCACAGCTGAACTATGGATTGCTTATGTCTTCCAGAAGACTTTAAAAGACCACAGGAACTATAAAAATTATCCAGCATGGAAAAAGCATTCAGTTTAGTACCATCTTCATATATTCATATCCCATGACTGAAGTGTGTTAGTTTATATAGGACCATAGTATTAAATAACCAAAGATGTATTAACCAAATTAATGTATTTAGTCTGATTTCTTGTGGAGTGTCATTCAGAAAAACTCAGAGGGAATTATCACACAACAGGCTTTGTTCTTTTGTATACTCTAGCAATCAGAAATATTATCATTCTGTATAAGGTAACTCTATTTAAACATTTAAATCTACATTGTTAGGTAGCTTGTAAAATTGTGGTTTCCATGTAGATTTTTCAAAAGTCTTAAGGGGTTGTTATTCCTCATTCACACTATCTCTTGGATTCTACATTACTATCCTACTTAAAGATTTTATTTCCTATTATTCTCCTTCCTTTTTCCTATAACTACTATTCTATCCTCCATAAAATTATCCCCCAATACAAACAAAATGCTAGCTTCTAGTTTAATGACTTGTTTTGGTACTGTTTTTTATATGCAGATCTAAAGATTCAAATGTATGATCTATACACAGAGGCAACATGTGGCACTTGACTTTCTGGGCTTGGGTATAATTTTTATTCTCTATCTATTTAATGTCTCATTTACTGATTGTTGTTTTTCTTTGTAGCTACATAGTGTACATGGTGTAAATATTACATATTTTCATCATTTATTCTTCAGTTGATAACTCTTTAGGTTGGGTCTATTCTGTATCTCTTATGAATAAAGCTCTAGTGAACATAGATGAGCAAGTATCTCTGTAATCAGAGAAAACTTACTTAGGGTATATGCCCGGGAATGACTATGTTGCTATCAAATGGGTGGCAAACAGGGGCAAAAACAACATAGGTTATACTCAGTATATCCATATTTAAAATATTAAAGGACATTACCAACATGGTACATCATTATATTTTTATTTAATTCAAAAAAATGATTCAAGAGACATTGTGCATCACTCAACAGAAATTTCCTTTATTTATTTATTTATTTATTTATTTATTTATTTTATTGGATATTTTCTTTATTTACATGTCATATGATAGCTCCTTTCCCACTTTCCCTTCCAAAAAAATTAAAATTAAAAAAAAAACAAAACAATTTCTGAATCAATTCCTCTGTTGAGGGATATCTGGGTTGTTTACACTGATGTCCCTCAACAGAAGAATGGATTCAGAAATTGTTGTACATTTACACAATGGAGTACTACTCAGCTATTAAAAATAATGAATTTATTAAATTCTTAGGGAAATAGATGGATCTGGAGAATATCATCCTGAGTAAAGTAACCCAATCACAAAAGAACATACATGGTATGCACTCTCTGATAAGTGGATATTAGCCCAGAAGATCAGAATACACAAAGTACAATCTACAAACCATAAGAAATTCAAGAAGAAGGAAGACCAAAATGTGAACACTTCATTCCTTCTTAAAAGGGGGGAACAAAATACCCATGGAAGGATTTGCAGAGACTAACTATGGAACAGAGTCAGAAGGAAGGACAATTCAGAGACTGTTCCACCAGGGAATGCTTCCCATATTCAATCATCAAATCTAGACACTATTGTGGATGCCAGCAAGTGCTGGCTGACAGGAGGCTGATATAGCTGTCTTCTGAAAGGTTCTGACAGTGCCTGACTAATACAGAAGTAGAGGCTCAAAGCCATCCATTGGACTGAGTACAGGGTCCCCAATGAAGGAGCTAGAGGAAAGACCCAAGGTGCTGAAGAGTTTAAAGCCTCTTAGGAAGAACAACAATATGAACTAACTAGTACCCTTAGAGTTACATGGAAACCACCAACCAAAGAGAACACATGGTGGGACTCATGGCTCCAGCAGCATCTATATAGCAGAGGGTGGTCAAGTCAGTCATCAGTTGGAGAGAGGCCCTTAAACATGAAACCTGTCAAGAGAATTGTTGTAAACAGTAGTAGGAAGACATGAGGAATAGTATGCAAATTCTATTTCTATATTCCTGAAAGAAACAAGTTCTACCTTTTGGTTTATAGTCTTAGAATAATTAAATTTCAATGACTTTTAGAGACCATCTAATGATCAGTTATTAACTATTTTGTTTTATTTTATAACAAAATCTTCAAATCACCTAGTCTTTGTAAAACAAACAATCAAACCCTAGCAAAGAACAAAAAAAACCTACTTACTTTTTTTTGTTGTAAGTATATTGTCTGTTACCAAATAGAAGTTTATTTTCTTAAGGTAATATGATCATATTATCTTATTTCAGAAACTACCAAAGACAGATCAGTGGGTAAAAATAGTCTCCGTATTTGTACTTGTAAAATGTTTAATATGGTTCTGTCCTTTTTTCATCTCTTTGTATGTATGTTTTTCATGGAAAAAAATTTCACATACAGACCCAAGTGTCTAACACAGAAGACAAAAATTGATATTCATCTCTATGACTGTTATTCATTCTGAATTAAACCCATGACCCTTTACCTCCACTGCCAATAAATGTCTAGTTCACGTTCTTATCTTCAAAACAGTCTGTGTGCCTAAAAAGATACTCATTGTGAATTATGAAATTTATGAAGCAAATTGTACCTGTATGAATATATAAATAAACATGACAAAAGTAATTGCCACATATTCTTATTGATGCAGTTCTCAGTGATGCATGAATGGATTAATTCCAAGTCTGGTTAAGATACTGGAGATGTTCCTTAATTTTCTTTCTAATTTGCACATAGTTTGAAAAGGCAATTTCAGGGCAGTTTGAACACTTTAGCCATAAGAGCAATTTTTTTCACACAATACTTAACTTGACATTTCTATTTCCAGAGAGCAAATGATAGTTATTTCTGCTAACATTCAGGAAAATATCTCAGGAAAATTATGAAAAGAAAAAAACTTATGTCTAAGAACTTTTATTGATATCTTTTACATACAAGGTGGTTCAGTGATAACAAGTCAATATACCAAATGTAATCTTCACAACTTAAATATGTAGGTAGGACATTCTGGCACCCTTGATCTCTGTACTAGGCTATTGATTTCATTAAGGATGCAATATTGCCCTGAGTCTTTACGCAAACACATTTTCACCCAAGAAGTCAAATAGAGGAATAGGCAAAAAATTCTCTTTCATCTATAAATTATAAAGCCAAGTTCAAGACATTCAAACTATCTGAAAAAGTGTTTGATTTCTTAAGTAAAGAAATTGAAAAAGAAAAATAAAGACTAGCTTGAATAATAACTGTAGTATTTTCATAGCAATACAGAATTTTAAAGGCAACTGCTTTGAAATGAACAATCATAGTAAAATGAGGACATTAAATAATCAACCAGTCCCAGAGTTAATCACAACTAATCATATAATTATTATTGATTTTGAAGCACAAATTAAATGCTATAAATATACACATAGATAAGCACAGTTTTCTCCAAATATCACCATTATCATTATCTTTACTCTCAATAAAAATATGTGTTCATGTTAACTTTGAAAATGTACAAATAAATATAGGAGTGTAAACTTTTATTCAAACTTTGTCTATTATCGAGAAATGTCAGGCCTGAAAACCGTGTAGTTATTTATTAGTTCAGCATGTTTTTAATCAGCAATAAAACAGGCAAGGACTCATCTAATATACTCCTGAAAATGTCCTATGAGAAGACAATATGATTTTATTTTCTTTTAAAATCATTCTTTTTTTATTATAGTCTTGAATCTTTTTTTTTTTTTTTTGGTTTTTACAGTTCAGTCCTTATCTCCCTCCTGTTCTACCCTCTGAGAGTTCCTGATCCCATTCCTCCTTTCCTTTCTCCAAGAGGATATCCCCACCTCCCCACACATACCTTACCAAGCTTCCTCATTCCCTGGGACTTCAAGTATCTCAAGGGATAGGTGCATTTTCTCTCACTGAGGCCAGATCAGGCCGTCCTCTGCTGTTAAGGTGCCAGGGGCCAGCAAGTGCATGTTACCTTGTTGGTGGCTCAGTGTCTGAGATATCTTGGGGGTTCAGGTTTGTTGAGACTGCTGGCCTTCCTTTGGTGTTGCCCTCTTCCTCAACTTCTTCCAGCCTTTTTCTAAGCCTTTTTCAACCTTATGGGTTTCCGACTTCAGACCATTAGTTGAGTGTAAGACCATTGGGTGACTGCTTCTGTCTCAGTCAGCTACTTTTTGGGCCTTTCAGAAGCCAGCCATTCTGGGCTTCTGTCTGTAAACACATCATAGCATCAGTAATAGTGTCAGGTCTTGGAGCCTCCCCTTGAGATGAATCCCAATTTGGGCCTGTCACTGGACCTCCTCTCCCTCAAGCTAGTCTCCATTTTTGTCCCTGCAGTTCTTTTAGACAGAAACAAGTCTGGGTCGGAATTTTTGGTGGTTGGATGGCAATCCCATCCCTCTACTTGATGCCCTGTCTTTCTGCTGGAGGTGGATTCTACAAATACCCTCTCCCCACTCCCTTTGAGTCTTAAGAGACTCAATTTCCTGGTTCCCCCCAACCTCCTACCTCCCACCTCGCATCTACCACCTCCTGAGGTTTCTTATTTCCATTCCTTTGTCATTTTAAAAAAGCCAAGAAAAAGAGGGCATCAATTTGAGAGTTGCAGGTCATAGGAATGAATAGAGGGTGGAAAAAGTAACAAGGTGATAATTCATTTATAGACTAATCTTCTAGTGTGGAATGAATTCATTTTCTCCATTTAGATAGTAAAAGAAAGTGATGTCTTCTCCAATATAGCCTTATGATCACATCATTAAAGATAACCAAAGCTTGGCCAAAGCCTGCTTTTATATTCATTCTCACACTTCCCAATACTACTGCCAAAGGGCTTTGAGTGGGCAAACACTCTGAATATTGGTTATTTGGTTGTTAATATAATCAGTAATAATAATAAAGTTTAATGTTTGGAAAATAGCAAGTTGTAGATACTGTTCAATTGGGTCTAGATATAGAGGGGGGAAAAGTGTATTTTATTTATTTATTTTTGGTTGTTTATTTTGTTTTTATTGTATTCTAAAAACACTAGTGGTTAGTGTGGTCCATGAGTGTATATGTTTAAATGGCCATGATCTCTTCTTCACATGATATTTATGCAAGTATATGGTTCGAACCACATTAATGTTACATTAAATCACTTATAACTGTATTTTCTGCCTTATTTCAAACTACTTAAATTTCATGAGGAAATTATAAAGCTGATTGTTATAGACCAAATAAAATATGACAAATTATATGATCATTTTGAGTATTTGAATATATATATACATATATATATATACATATGTATGTGTGTGTGTGTGTGTGTGTGTGTGTGTGTGTGTAGAAAGAGCATTAGTTATCTTCCATTTCTTCACTTTGAAATATTCAGAGAGGAACAAATCTTACTGGAATACCTTAGGGGAGAAATCATTTTAAAACTTAAAATTATCCATTTAGCTATATTTTATCTATTAAAGATTTCTATGTTTCTGATATTCTAAAATAGTTCAGTTCATATAAATGTACATAAAACAGCATTTATTGTTTAATTTCCAAGTATACATTGTCCTAAGGAAAACTCCAATCCTGTACCTTCTAGAAATTCTGTTATAATAGGAAATCTGTAAACAACGAGAGCATTATTATAGTGTATTTCTACATTTAGTTTTGAAACATCATTAGGGAAAAAAATTAGTGCAGTAAGTTTTCCACAATTTTAAAATTTATTTGAATTCTAATGCTCACCACTGTCTAGATAGCATAGTTAATTCAACCATGGATGGAATGTGCATAAGGGCTAAAGGACAATCCAGCTATAAAAAGTCCCATTTCCGAAATGCTAACTATTCCTTCCTTCTCATTTCTTGTAATTTAAAGAAGTAGCCTGCAGACTTTCTTGTTATGACTGTCACATCTACCATTATATCTCATACCTGTAAAATGTCGGTAGCATTTCAGACTAAAATTGTACCTTATAAGTGGCTAAGAATGACCAGTCTTCCAGATTTCATGGGAATAAGAGTCAATTCTTTTTCTTTCCTTTCCATAAAACAACTTGAAATTAATAAGCAGCAACACATCCGTAGGGAATATTTACAACAGAATATTTGTATGATGACAATGCCATATGTATTTACTACCTTAGAAAAGAAGTTATTTAAAATAACTCTGAAAATAATCTTAAGGTGCAACCAATATAGTATCTGTGTATTGCAGTTCTACAACTTAACATTAATTTTTTTGCAAAGTGCAGACAAGAATAATATTTTATGACTATTCTTGATTAGTTTTAAATTTATAAACACAAGGTACTTTTAATCAAATATTTCTCTTTTTTTTGCTTATTTTATTTATGCACCTTTCAAATGATATTGCCCTAACCTGTTTCCCCACAACAAACCCCCTATGTTATGCCCCCTCCCATTGTTCTAGGAGAGAGCTCCCCCACCACCCACCCACTCCTGCCTAACCATCCTAGCATTCCTCTATGTTGGGGCATCAAGTCTCCACAGAACAAAGGGCTTCCCCTCCCCTTGATGCCAGATAAGGCCATCTTCTGCTACATATGCAGCTGGAGCCATGGGCCCCTCCATGTGCACTCTTTGGTTGGTGGTTTAGTCCCCGGGAGCTTTATGGGTCTGGTTAATTGATATTATTGTTCTTTCTATGGGGTTGCAAACCCCTTTAGCTTCCTCAATCCTTAACCAAAGATTTCTTACTTTAAAAACAAATCCTAATTTGTCTTTTAAGTGTGTTAGTGAAAGCTGAATGGGGTTTTAATTCTAAAATATGAATTAGAATATCTATAGCAGTTGATTTCTGGAATTGATAGAAGTATGTCATAAAATACCACAAACACCTGAAGTTGCCCACTGGAAAGGTAAGAATTCTATGATTTGCATTTGGGAGTTAAAGAGACATCGATGTATAGTTTTATTTTTGACTAAATTATAGAAAAGTAAATGTTACATTAATATTTAAACTAAAATTTTAACATAATGTACTTATTTCTTGCTAGAATTAACTGAGTTCTAATTTTCTCCTTTTTAAAATTGAGCCAAGTGGGAAGGATAAAATATGGAAATGATCAGAATCCATGCTTTAGAGAAAATACACTAGTAGTCAAGGTAAAGTGATATTGGCTTCATAAAGCTACTGCCCTCATTTGGATGGCCACTAAGAGAGTTGCCAGACTTTTCGTGTTCTCAGAGACTGAAACTCCAACCAAAGAAAATACAAGAGTCGGACCTAGGTCTCCCTGCACATATGTCACAGATGTGCAGCTTGGTCTTCATGTGAGTTCTGAACAACTGGAATGGGGGCTATCCCAAAAGCTGTTGCCTATACATGGGATATGTTATAAAATGTGATCAGCCTTGTGTGACCTCAATGAAGGGCCATGTGTGGGAAACCCTGGGTAAGGAGGACTTGCTCAGAGGAGAAGGGAATAGGGGATGGGGGTAGGATTGTGGGAGGGCAGTAAATGGGAAGGGACAGTTAGTGGGATATAAAATGAATAAATAAAAAATTAAAAATTAAAAAACTGGCAAGTCTAGTATATATATTTTCAAATAATTATATTGAAATTCATATTAACAATTAATCTATTTAGAATTTGATACAAAATTTGACAAAGGCAAGTAATTACAGTAAATACATACTATCTGAAATTCAATATTCTCTTTTTTATTTGATATGTTGGGCAATCTTATTCAAAGTTCATTTAAAATATCAAAAAGCATTATTAGGAAGGATGTTTAATTTATTCTTAATTATCTACAAAGTTTATTTCATCAGAAAACACTTTTGAAAGTGACATATTGGTGGGCAAAATTTGGGAAAATTTCCTTTAGCAATACATCAATGATATATATACATATATTCCTCTGTGAGTGTGTATGTACATACAACTTCTAGATTAGATGCATTACTTGTAATAGAGAGGACAATCCATCCTTTATAATAATTTTGGTCAAGCTTAATGGATCTTCCAAGCAAAGCTTATGAAATGATAAAAATGGGTGAGAAACAGAGAATATGAGCACAGAGATTTTATCTCTATTATAAATTTGTGAGCCCTTACATAACTTAAAAAAAGCTACTCCTGAGTATTTCAGGCAGTAAGGTACATTTTAAAAGTTTGTTTGCTCTATAAAATGTTTAAATCTTTAGTGAAGATAAGTTCATTTCTCTTCTATGAAATAAATTCCAGCTTTGCTAGAACTTGAAAGCCAAAGGCATACTCAAGATAAACTTTTATACCTGAGAATAAGCAATTTTCTAGCTTTATTGTTTACTATATTAACTCATAAGCCCTGAAACTATTTAATCATTGTGGTATGTTTATATGCTTTTTCATAATATTTACTCTTCTTAAAATTTCTTGGTTCTATATAATCATTCTCTGTAGAATTAATTAAAATAGAAAATTTAATGTATTTTTTTTAGGATATATGCATACAGTGGTAAATTGAGGATGCAATTCATATTGTTTTATTAAAATTTACATGAAGAATTTTACATGGCTTTTTGTATCATGGCAATTAATCATTTGAACATACTTTCCAAAATTTTGTACATCTAATGATTTATCATTTACTCTCTTTTTTTTTAAAGTTGGAACAATATAACATTTTAGAAGTCCTTTCCCCTTTATTTAAAAATTTCATTCAATTATTTATTTAGGACTTTCAAAGCTGAAGTGACCAAAACTTGTATATCTAAATACTGTGACTAAATTTCAAAGTCAACAACAAAAGAACCTGATATTTTAAGCAATAACCAATTAATAATGGCTAAAATAATTAGGACAAGCTGTAACAAAATTCAGATGAAATCAAACATTTTGAACTAATTAACTTAAATAAATTTCCTATCTGATATGAACATAGTGTCAGGTATAGCATGATCTCCTTTAATGTTATAGTTATTTTTAGATATTAAACATAAGTCCAGATATGAAACACTGGCATTCTTTCAAATAAAATCAATAATCTACTGTGTTAGGAGATTAGACCATTTGGAGAAATAATATTAACTGTTTTAAAAAGATCAGAATCCAAAACATTATATTTATATATTATTGGAACATAAAAGGCTTGAAAAATGTTTATGTATTATTGTGTCTCTATTCATGTTTGAATAACTACATTATATTTATTTATCAAGCCATCTTTATTTAATATGAAGAATTCTCTGAGTAATGGTGTTAATTATTTTCATAAAATATGTAACCAGGTTATATATTTTAACAACTAACGCCTACTTAACAATTCCAAGAACATTTATTTTTAAAGAAATTATCCATTTTGTTTTGTTTACCTTTTTGAAAAATATTATTTTCTATCTCAAATAGAATCACATATTTATACCAAAACAAACCAGTGCCAGTAATATTTCCTCTTCTAATTTAATATATTAACTATGGAGTTTTTCAAGACTAAAGGGTAGGCTTAAATCTATAATATTATTATTATTGTTTTATTATTATTCTAGGAAGACAAATTATTTTGTATTTACAACTTCTAGACCTTTTTCACTATTTTCTCTTTGGTTTCAGAACCTGGATAAGGGAATGATGTGCATATTTTATATACCAAAGCAAACTTGGATTGTCCTACCCCCAGAGGTTCCTCCTTCTATAATCCAGACATTTCTGCTCTCTCTCTCTCTCTCTCTCTCTCTCTCTCTCTCTCTCTCCCATCCTTCTTTTTCTCCTTCTCCTCCTCCTCTTCCTTCTTCTTCTTCTTCCTTCTCCTTCTCCTGCTCCTCTTGAGACTCTCTCCTTCCCTCCCCTACCCCCCTTTCCCCACCTTGACTTCCTTAGCTTTTGTTCTTGGGGTTCATGACCTTGTCTGCCTGAGGACAGCTCTCCAATAAACCTACCTTTAATATAATCTAATCTGGTTTATACTGGCTCATTTTTGTGGCAGACATATAACCTATCTCCTCCTCCTTCCACTTGCCTCTATGAGGATCTTCCCATACCCACCCATTCAGTCCTGCCTTAGGGCCTTAAAAGATAAAATGTTTTATTTTTCAAGGAAAGTCCTATACAACACAGACATACAGTACTTGTTTTGTGTATAATTTCTATGTTGTCTCCCATTACAACTATATCATCTTGCATTTTCAGCAACAATGCACTTGACTTCTAATTTTTCAACATTCTCCAAACACTTAATTTTTTCTTTTTTATTGTAAAGTATAGTTGTATAACAGGATGAGAAGTACTGTGGTATTTCACTGTGGTTTATATTTATATTTCCCGAAGGATTTATGATGAATGTAATTTGTTGTAATCATTTATATTTTAGTTACCTTTTGTAAACTTTTCTTTTATATTCTTTACCCATTTTTGATTCTATTAACTGTTTTGTTTTGGGGCATTATTTAGAGCAATACATTCTTTAAATATTTTAGATATTATTCAGTTATATGTATTATTTGTAAATAGTTTATTTGTTGACTAGACTATATTATCATTTCCCTTTGTATATGCTGACTTTAATTTGAAAACATTTTAAATTTATATAGTTCAAAATAATTATTTTTATTATGCTAATTAAATTTTCATGTCATTTTTAAAAATTTATTGTCAAATCCAATAGTATGAACATTTTACATGTATTTTCTTGAAAGAATTTATGTTTAACTTATTGGTATATTTTTACCTGAAAGATAGTTTTAAATTTTTATGTGATGAGATATAAGGGTCCAACTTTGTTCTTTTGCATATAGAATACAAATATTTATTTGTTGATACTGTAGGATTTGATCTGATGACTGAAAGGGATGACAATCCCATAGGATGAACAACAATTTCAGCTAACATGAATGCCTCAGAGCTCCCAGAGTCGAAGACACCAACCAGGCAGCATACATAGTCTGCTCTGTGGCCCCACTACATATGTAACAGACTGCTTTGTGTGGTCTCAGTGGTAGAGGATGCACCTAATCCTGTAGAGACTTGATGACCTAGGGAAGAGGGATGGGGGGCGGGAGGGTAGCAGTAGGTGAGGTGGGGAACACCCTCTCAGAGGCAAAGGGAAGGGGGACGAGGGGGTGAAGAACATTTGGAGGAGGAACTTCAAAGGGGAGCAACATTTAAAATGTAAATAAATAAAACTATTTAAAAAATAATAACAAAACAAAATTTGCTCTGATGGAACCATGGTCAAAGTAGTGCTGTTAGAAAGATATAGATGTCTCCTGAGAGGCTCTGCCAGAGCCTGATATATACAGAGGTGGAGGCTTACAGCCATCCATTGGACTGACCTCAATGGAGAAGTTAGAGAAAGGACTGAAGGAGCTGGAAGGGTTTACAGCCCCATAGGAAGAACGACACTATCAACTCACCAGAGCTGCCAGGGTCTAAACCACCAACCAAGGAGTACATATGGAGGGACCCATGGCTCCAGCCAAATATATAGCAGAGGATGGCCTTGTTGGGCATCATTGGGAGAAGAGCCCCTTGGTTCTGTGAAGGCTCAGTGTCCCAGTGTAGGGGAATGCGAGGGCAGGGAGGCAGGAGTGAGTGAGTGAGTGAGTGAGTGAGTGAGTAGGTAGGTAGGTGGGTGGGGGTATCAGGAGGAGGTGGGATGGGATAGGGGGTGTCTTGGGGGGAAATCGGGAAAGGTGATAACATTTGAAATGTAAATAAATAAAATATCCAACACAAAAAGATTTTCTTTTGTTTGTTTGTACTGAGTTGAAATTATTCTAGAGTGTTAGAGTGTATGCCAGTATAAACATTGATCAGTAGAAAAGAAATAGCAAATTGGATGAGGCTTGGTGAAATGAGATGGAGATTACAGAGAGATCTGAGATATATTTTAGAAGAGATATATATCTTCATATATATTAAATATATATATACATACATATATATACACACATATATATATACATATCTATGTGTGTATATATATATATATATATATATATATATATATATATATATATATATAGTTTAATGAGGACCTTTTCTAGTAGTTGAAAATGAGGAAGGTCCCAAAGAGGATATCTATTACTAAAAACAGAAGGCCTCTGTACCGTACAGCAGATGGTAAGGGAGAAGCATAATATTTAGAAGTTCTGAATATTGCAGTGAGATTGTTAAAAGAGTTTCAGCTGTATTAAAATACACATTTCTCAGAGGCATGTATTAAGACATGTCAATGGGAAGTGTCTGATAGAGTGAATATAGACTAAATGTAGAAGTGTTAGTTCACTAGGATCTTTTAAATATTTAAAATGCTAGGAAGTGACAAAGAATTTTTTTTAAGAGTATTGAATGCCCAACTAGGCCATCCTTAGCTACAGATGCAGCTGGAGCCATTAGTCCTACCATGTGTACTCTTCGGTTGGTAGTTTAGTTCCTGGGAGCTCTGAGGGTACTAGTTAATTCATATTGTGGTTTCTCCTGTGGGGCTGCAAATCTCTTCAGCTCCTTGGGTCCTTGGGTCCTTGATTGGAGACCCTGTGCTCAGTCCAGTGGATAGCTTGAAAGGGGGGAGGGAATAGGAGATTTTTTTTTTTCCAGAGAAGAAACCAGGAAAGGGGAGAACATTTGAAATGTAAATAAAGAAGATATCTAATAAAAAAGTGGGGGGAAAAGAGTATTCTGTATTAGTTGAGTACTGTCAGAGCCTCTCAGGAGACAGAAGTATTAGGCTCCTGTCAGCCAGCACTGGCTGGCATCCACAATAGTGTCTGGGTTTGGTGATTGAATATGGGAAGGATTCCCAGGTGGAGCAGTCTCTGGATTGTCCTTTCTTTAGTCTCTGCTCCACACTGTGTCTCTGCAACTCCCTCCATGGGTATTTTGTTTCCCCTTCTAAGAAGAATGAGAGGCCCTCAGTCTTGTGAAGTTTCTATATCCCAGTGTCCAGGAATACCAGGGCCAGGAAGCAGGAGAGGGTGGGTTGGTGAGCAGGGGGAGGGGAGGGGAGAGGGAACAGGAGCTTTTTTTTTTCAGAGGAGAAACTAGAGAGGGGAGAGCATTTGAAATGTAAATAAAGAAAATATCTAATAAAAAAGTGAAAAAAAGAATATTAAATGCCAAGATGCTGTAGGATTACGTGGAGAATAAGTATCAGGTTAAACAATGCTATATGAAAAATGGAACTGGATCAAGAACAGAATTTAGATTTTTGCCATAAATAAATATTTCAGATTTAAACTCTCTATTATAATGAAAATTTTACTGCTTTTTAAAAATTAAAAAAAGGATAAATCATTATAGTAACAGTTATAACTTTTTGTACAACCTCAGGTTTTCGTACCTTTTAAATTCAAGACTCAGACCAACCATGCTAATTGTCATTAAAGATTTTGAATAGTTAATTATACAGCAACACATTGCTTAGAACTGTGAGATAATTAAATTCACTGATTAATATATATAATTCTTAAATGTACTTTTATTTTTTATAAAAACAAGCATCTATGATAATCTGATAGAAAGTAAAAAATATTTTTATATATTCAAATCTTTCAAAATAATTAAAAATTCTTGGGGTAAGCATTGTTCCCTAATTTATATTTTTCAGCAATCAGGAGATGATTTTTATAATTAGTATAATTGCTGAAATATTTATTGTAAAAATGAAAAAACTTTTCTTAAGTTATGAAGAATGTATGTATTCTGATTGCAAAATACCCAAGATACACATTACCATTATTAAATTAAAAGTGGAGTTTAATCTCTGTCATTACAACATCTTAGATTTAGTGTGTTGCAAAATACAGAACTTGAATTCAAATTCCTAGTGTGATTAAAAGGTTGCCTTCCTCTGTTATTCTTCAGTATTCTTTCTGAGGAACTATGCCTTTGTTATATTTATTTAAATATCATTTTATTATATTCAAGAAAAATTAGAACATTAGGCAAATAACTTGCCATTTATGAAATGCAAGAGGTCTCTGATAAAATGAGAGTAACACATCTACAGTTTGGAGGAGCAGAAAATTTTGGACAGATATTTCTTAAATATAGAGATGATGGTGGTGAAACCACATGAAATAATAATTACTAGAATTTTGTCAGTTGTCATTGTAGTAACTGTGACAAAACACAAAGGAAAAGGATTTTTTTTGGGTCATCATAGTAAACCATATTGGTAGTGCAAAGTAACTAAAGTTCTCTGATGATTATTGTAGTTTACAATCTAGATACCACATATCTTTCCAGGTCAAGATTCAGACAGCTTGATAAGAAATGCGTTGTTCAGGACCTAGGCTTAATATCAGTTAGCTCAGTTCTTTGTCCAACTATCTTCCCAAGAGATCCCCAAGAAATGTTCCTGAGGTGTATGGATATAAAATTGCATGTTCAGTGTATCACAGAAATCTACTGTAATTATATGAATACATACATAAAATTATACACATACACATAGAACATATACCCCTCACCAAAAAAACAAAACAAAAATAGATAGAACTAGTAGGAGATGAAAAGACAGTCTCAGTGGTTAAGTGTACTGTATACTCATCCAGAGAAACAGAATTTTATTCCTGCCATCAAAATGGCAGCTGGAGCCAGTTTGTCACTACAGTTCCAGGGGAATCACTTCATTTATCTAGCCTCTTAGGGTACCATACATACACATGGTATGCAAAAATATGCAGACAAAAAATTCTAAATAAAAATTAAAACAAACACAAAAATTTAAAATTTGTATTACTGAGATATTACCAAGGTTATTTTGAAATTTTCATAAATTCTTCTGTATTTATTTCTGAGTTTAAATACACTTCTTATCCTCCTTTCAAATCTTCCCCTATATCTCTTCTCATTCTCTTTCAATTTCATGACCTCTATTTCATCAATTGTTTTTTCATGCATATGTGTATTTAGATATACAAACATACACCTAAACATAGCCCACTGAGTACATATACCTTTAATTTTGTATATGTTTTCACGATTGAACATTTGGTACTGTATACCCATTTGGGGCAGTCTTCCTTGGGGTGTGTGGTGCATCGCTCCTGTTCCCAGCTTCCCTTGGTTGCCTGCAGTTCTTTGTATAGGACTGAGACTTCCTGAGCGTGTCCCAACCCAGTTTGGAATGTTTATTGGTGTTCTGATCACTCAGTGAAGGTTTAGGTAGCCATATTTTCTGAGAATTTTGTGGTATAGTTTCTCATGCTACTAGGACAGACGATCTGGAAGCAAATTCCCTGATCTTCTACACAGTATACTCTTTAAGCCTCCTCTTCAATGATAACACATGAGCCTGAGGTGTGGGATTGCTTTGTAGTTGTATCCATTAGAATTGGGCTGTAAAAGTCAGCTGTGGTTTTCTCTAGCACTCTTTGTTGCAAAGAGAAAATTCCTTGATGAGCAGTTAAAAACTACGCTTATCTGTGGGTTGAATGATAGATGTCTATAGATTATTCCTTGTAAAGATTATTCTGGTTTAGTTAATTATTGGTTGTAGCTTTTCTTTCAATAACCATGATTTCTCTAGCACTGATTTATTAGCTAGTTATCTAATACAAAGCATGGGTTCACACGTGTGACTGTTAAGCTCAATTATAGGGAACTGTTGGTTACCACCAAAGAGTGTGCAACTATTGTACCCAGAGTGTCTTTGTGCATCCTAGTCGTTGATGTGGTATATAGGCATCATAGATGCATAAGAATGTATAGGTTGTCTCTCTCCTTTGGAAGCTTCTTTGCTGCCTTTTAGTACCATTAAAATATTTCTAAAGGTGCTATCATTCAGGTCAGCTCTAGCTCCAAAGCTTCTGGAATCTGTTTCTGATATACATTCTATCCCTAGCAATATGGATGTATCTTTCACTTCTTGAGGGCAGCCAAAGGAATATACAATAGGCTGTATGTACATTTTGGGATTTTTTTTTTAGACAGTTAAGGCCAACACCTCAAAAGGGAATTCTCATTCTAATAATAAGATTTTTGTTATGTGGTCTTCGGCTCTTGGACAAAGTGCCCACATGAGAAATGTTCATTAAAATTATATATGTGTAATCATATACTGAATTAGATTCATTGTAGATATTCTAAGTAAATAGTCAATAATATTTTTTTGGGGTGATTTTAACTCATTTGCATTGTCTTACAATCCCTCCTCCAGTACTTGCTTCCACTCATCTTCTCTTTTCCAACTCATTACTCATTTCCCCTTCTAAGTCAGTTGTACCCTGCTACTTTCTTTTTACCTCCCTCTCACCTTCTGTATTTGCTCTTCATCCGCAAAAAGACTCTAATTATCGTATATTCTTTAAATTTAGTTATAACTTTGCTGTAGAACAAAAATAAAATCAATGCAACACATCTTATTAATTAACCTTGAGTTAATATTTTAATTAATTTTGTTCTAATGCTCTAATTTTGAGGAAATGATACTCTTTTAGTTTTTCTTAATTTATAAGGCTTGCTAACAATAACTTATGTTTTAGTTTTTCTTAAATTATAAGGCTTGCTAACAATAGAGGCAATTTACTTACATAGACATTTATGGAGGAAGACACTAAGAATTTTATATATAGTAATGTTTTCTGTACACAGCAGGGCAGTTAACCATTTGACTACACAGCAGCAGTTTTAAAAATCATCCAGAAGTCATGCCCAGATTTAGGAGAGAGGTTAAAATAATTCCAGCATGGAGCCGAGGAGCTATGGGCAGTTTACGGTTTCGAGGGGTGTTAGCCAGTTTTCTTTAAAGGTGTGTGCCATAAAATATAGAATATCTTCTAGTGATGTCAATTTTCGATACAATTATTATAAAATATTCCAATTTGAGTAATATAAGTAAAGAACTGATGTAACTAAAGAATGAAGCCATATAGAAATTTGAAAGTGAAGTAGTAGGGGACCTCTCCACTAAAGGTATAGGAATTCTGTCCAGAAACTCTAATATTATTGAAATCAAATAGTGATGAACACCAATATAGAACATTTTAATGGATGACAGAGAAGAAGGAAAAAGAAATGGGTCAATTGGTCCAGTAAGAAAGAATAATACTATCTACTTGATGGTATTATTTTAACTGATCTTGCCAAAATGTCTGCAATGTAAATGACTTTCAGGGTAAAACTTCAAAATATTTTTTGGAAATATTGTTTGTTTAATGCCACATTTTCAACAGAAATTATCAATAGTGCTGTTTAGTATGATAATTGTTTAAATTTTAGTTACAACTCCACTATGATGACAGCTTGGATTTGACAGTTGTTCAAAGAAAGGATCAAGGTCCCTGAAGCCAAGTGAGATTCATTAAAATCAATAAAATTAGGTGGATAAAATTACAGCTTAGTGTTATTAATTTACAGTTGAGAGAGAAGTGGGAAAGGCTGAAGTTTATTAGATGTGCTGTTTCTATCACAGAGAAAGAATCCTGCATTTCCTGTTCCGAAACTGAGGCAGATTAGTAAATGTTTAATAGAATATCCTCCCAAAGAAAGTTTGCCCATTGTCTTGCTCATCAAGAACATTTTGATTTGATAATGTAGAAGTTCTGTCCACATACAGGAAAATAAAACAGCTCAAAAAGAAATTGGCATTATATCTCAACATAGAAGCTGGCAATATATTATCAAATATTCAATCAAATTACTTGTTCAGGGTAATTTTGATATTTTAAGAAGACTCATATGAAATAAAGCTGCCTGATTGAAGGTCAAATGTCTAATCTATTACAGGATTTTTTTTTTCATTTTAACAGTTTTACTGACCAGGAATAGCTCATAAATCTGGTGGGAGAAGAATAGTTTGAAAATATTAAGAAAGTAAGAGGTCATTTCTGCTCTTCATTTCCTCTGAAAGAAATAGATTTATATTTCAACTAATTAGTTCATTGTGTGAGTGGACATGCTGAATACAAGTTAACTGCTATTTAAAATGGAGTAGATGAGTCAATATTTTTGGAATTGTGTCATTTAGGTTTCAGAAGTAGAGGCTATTTATACTGACGTTTCAACTCAGTAAATCTCAGCTCTTCTCTTGGCTTTCATATGATATGAAATGAAACTTCTGAAGCTTGGAGGAGTTTATAAGGCCTTTAAAAACTTATGAGGTGGGTGCTGGGAGCTTGTAAATATCCCTTGTTCACTAAGCCAGGTTCTGGCTATAGTGTTCTGACATCGCTGATTAGGTTTGCTCTTGAGCATCGCACTGAACTTAGTGATTCCTACTAATTAATTGCAAAAATTTCCATGCAATTTCTTTTAAAATGTTGACCTATGAAATTTAAAAGGTCACATTTGTTTTGTCTTTCAAAAATATGCATTTTTTGATATCATTAGTTTTATTTTGTCCCTTGGAGGGTATGTATACATATGGACCATATTAAGGAGCAAAATTTACCAAACAAACAACAATCCTTTGAACTGTTAAATATACAATATTGTTAACATATTTGAGTCAAAAATCAACAAAACAAAGGAATAATTTCCTTTTGAAATTACTTCAGCTTTTATGTAAGAATACTGAATAATTTTATACATACTAATCACTTCATAGGAAAGAGAACAAGTACATGCAATTATATGAAGAAAATGATAAATACATTCTTTTAATACTCAAATGTATATGTAATTAAAAATTATTTTTGTTTCATTTGCATTTATTTTTGTTCTTTCTCCATAGACTTTACTTTTTCCTCTTATTGAAAATATATATTTCTGCCATAAAACATATCCTGATTATGTTTCGCATTTTTCTAAACATTTCAGTTCACCTTCTATCTCTCATTAGAGAATGTGCAGGTCTCTAAGGGAATATAATGAATATGATACTACAATATAATACAAAGCAATACATAAGAATTGGACAAAACAAACAAAGAGGAAGAAAAACTGTCGAAGACAAGGCACACATATGAGACATCACTTGTTCACATACTTAGGAATCTCATAAAAACCCTAAGATGGAAGCGATAGTGTATAGGCGAAAATTCTTTTTCACAGTTGTACAGGCCTCATGAATGCTGCTTCAGCCTCTGTGAGCTCATACGAGCTTTGCTCATGCTCACTTGGAGGACCTCATTTTCCTGGCATCCATCCATCTTTCCTTCTGGCTTTTACACTCTTTCTGCTTCTATGAGGCTTCCTGAATCCTAAGGAGAGTGATTTGATGAAGACAAACCATTTAGGGTTGAGTGTTCCAAAGTCTCTCACTCTTTGACTATTATCTTTCTATAGGTCTCTGGATTTTTTCCCCCCATTTCCTGCAGGAGGAAGTGTCTGTAATGATAGCTGAGAAAGGCACTGATCTATGAGTATAGCTGAATGTTATCAGGAGTCAGTTACTCAAAATAATAGAAAATGGATCAGTTTGTGGGAGGAAAGGGGCCATTGGTAAGAAAAGACAATGTTCCAAATACATACACCTCCATTTCTTCTTGCCTCATGACTGCAACTGAACACTAGATATAATTATTTATTCTGCCCAAAACTTTGTGGAAGAAATTTTGTGCTCAATACATTTTCATGAGGTCATTTCTTTTTCTTAATTTTAATTTACTTAGCTTTAATTTTAATTTAATTTTATTTAGCTTTGTGTTTTCTAGTCATGAGAAATAATCATGAACAAAGTGCCATCTGGTTAGGAGGTAAGAGGTAATATGAGAATGAATTCTTCTTATGTGTAAACTGACAAAGTCAAAACCTCAATAAACCATAAAAGCTGTATTCATGTGTAGTATCTTAGAGGTTTTATAGATTGCGATCTACTAAAAGAATAAGATCTTTGAATATTACATTAACCCATCCTAGATACCAAATCTAGTAGAGATTAAAACAATCACTTAATTGTTTGAACATTAATCAAATATTATTTAAAATAATAACAGCCTCAGCAAAAATATATTAAACTTAATTTTATCATGATAAGCCTAAAAATTTTAGAATAATAAATAGTGACAGTTCCATGAAAATGTTCAAATGACAAATACAATATAGGTCTAAAACTTTTAATAGTTATATCTATCCTACATATTGACTACTTGAGTTACAGATTGGGTATATAACCATAAATCTATACATTATCATAAGACATTAGATAAATAACATAATTTACATTATACCTCTGTATATTTAAAAATCAAGGTAACTAAGATAATTTAGTACAGTAATCATAGGTTATTACATTAGAAGTATCATAGTTGAAGTAAGAAACTTATTTATTTGTTCTTAAAAGGAGACATAAAAAAGAACATGTTGGAAATTCAATAGAAGAACTAGCAGTGTGAAATCATTCTTAATGATTAAGGGATAAATCTATACTACATTGTACAAGACAATGAACTATGAAGCTTGAAAATGGTACCTCTCAACCTCCGTTGTCCTATTCTGTGTTGAGATATAGATGGTCCCTCAATAAAAGAAAGTGTTAAACCTTCATCCTAACTGGATATGTGTTTAGACTAGAGAGACTGTAGAGGACAAAAGAATGAGAGAGAAAGAGAAACTCTTTCAGCAATGTATTATATTTCTAAAGATACATTTTAAAAGGGTTGGCTTTGTACTGTCTCTTTCAGTGAATCACAAAATAGAATCACCAAAATGGAGGAATCCATTGTTGAACAGACCCTGAAATATAGTGCCTCATTATGTGTTAGAAAAGATCATTGCTAGATACAAGTGTTTACATTTTGTTCAAGTACTCAGATCTGTGGGATGGCATGTAAAGGATTTAGCTACCATAATAAAATATGAATTAAAAAGAATGAGAAACAGAAAATAGCATGAATTAAAATGACTGATTTCTTGACTCATAGAGAAAAATGTATCAAATTATTAGGACAACAATGTTGTATGCAGTTGCTACATATGTAATTCAGTTGATTGTTCTGGTAATCAATGAAAGAAAAATATAAACCATAGTTTATTACAAACATATCATTGATAATAAGTGACATTGTGTATGTTCCATGAATGGAATATATGCTTCCTTCTCATGATACCATAAAAATTAATATTGTTTTCTTGAACATTTCTCTGTAATAAATTCTACTACTATTACTACTACTGCTGCTGCTGCTGCTGCTGCTACTACTACTACTACTACTACTAGTTATATTTTAAATCTTTTCTCTCACATTTTATAGCAAGTCTTTTAACATCTCATATTCTCCTTACTCTTGGTGCTTTGTCATCCTGATAATTCTTCAAGATTGATTTAGGCAAATTTATTAAATTAACTACAGGATTTCATGTTTAAATTTTTAGCAATGTTAACAGGTTTTTAATTTGTTCTATGAACCATCCACAATAGTAAATATCAACTGATGCCTCTTTTCCTCCAGCATCCTGTACCACCTACCAGTGATAGTTGTACCTCTAGCCTCACTTACCAGTACTGTAAATTCTAAACAAAAAGAGGAAACTTTCAGTTAAGTTGCTGCTTGATAGCTTCTTGAGCTCTTTATATATTTTGCATATTAGATGTCTTTCACATGTGCCGTTAGTGAAGATATTTTCCCAATCTGTAGGTTGCCAGTTTGTGTTATTGACTATATCCTTTGCCTTATAGAAGCTTTCTTGATCTTAGAGCATGAGCCACTGGATTTCTATTTTGGAAATTTCCCCCTGTGCTGATGAGGTCAAGGTTCTTTCCCACTTCCTCTTCTATTAGATTCAATGTATCTGGTTTTATGTTGAGGTCCTTGATATACTTGCACTAGAGTTTTATGCAAGGTGATAAATATGGGTTTATTTTCATTCTTCTACATACAGACAGACAGTTAGACCAGCACCATCAATTGAAGATGCTTTCTTTATTAATTGTATATTTTTGACTTCTTTGTCAAAGACAAATTGTGCTTAAGTGTGTGTGTGTGTGTGTGTTTTCTGAGTCTTCAATTCTATTCCATTGATAAACATGTCTGTCTCTACAGTAGTACCATGCTTTTTTTTTTTTTTTTTTTTTTTTTTTTAATCACTATTGCTCTGTAGTAAAGCTTGAGGTCAGGGATGGTGATTCCCCCAGCCATTCTTTTATTGTTAAAGTATTGTTTTTGCTATTTTGGGATTTTTGCATTTACAGATATATTTGAGAAATGATTTCCCATGTCTTTGAAGAATTGTGTGGGATTTTGATGGGGATTGCATGGCCTTTGGTAGGATGGCCAGTTTTACTATATTAATTCTACAAATCCATGAGCGTGGGAGATCTCTCCATTTTCTGAGATCTTCTTCAATTTCTTCCTTGAATAACTTGAAGTTATTGTCATATAGATCTTTTACTTTTTTGGTTACAAAAAAAAGATATTTTATGTTATTTGTGGCTATTTTGAAGGAAATTGTTTCCTTAATTTCTTTCTCAGCCTGTTTATCATTGGCTAAGAAGCACCTAAGGAAATGTTCAAAGTCCTCTGTGATCAGAGAAATGCAAATCAAAATGACCCTGAGATTCTACCTTACACCAATCAGAATGGCTAAGATCAAAACCTCAGGTGACAACACATGTTGGAGAGGATGTGGAGAAAAAGGAGCAATCCTCCATTGCTGGTGGGATTTCAAACTGGTACAACCACTCTGGAAATCAATCCAGAGGTTCCTCAGAAAATTGGAAATAGATCTACCTGAAGACCCAGCTATTCCACTCTTGAGAATATATCCAAAAGATATCCACCATGCCACAGGGGCACATGTTCCACTATGTTCATAGGGCATTATTTGTGATAGCCAGAACCTAAAAACATCCCAAATGTCCAAGGACAGCCGAATAAATACAGAAAATGTGGTTCATTTACACACTGGAATACTGCTCAGCTTTAAGAATGAGGACAACCTGAGTTTTGCAGACAAATAGATGGAACTAGAAAATATCATCCTGAGTGAGGTAACTCAGACACAAAAGGACATGTATGGTATGTACTCACTAATAAGCGGATATTAGCCCAAACCAAAAAAAGTACAGAATAGCCAAGATACAGTCCACAGATCTCACAAAAGATCAACATGCTGAAGGACCCAAGTGAGGATGTCTCAGTCCCACTTGGGAGGAAGAATTGAATCACAAAGGGAAAGGAGGGATGTACCTGGGAGGGAAAGGGAGTAGGGTGGAGGGGGGAGCATTATCTGGTATTGGGTGGGGAAAAAGGACTGAAGCCTTGAGGGCCAGCAGAAAGAATGTAAACAGGTAACCTAGGGAGTTAGGAAGTTGGGTGAGGGGCACTCCAGAATGTATCAGAGATCTGGGAAGTGAGAGACTCTGAGAACTCAAAGCAAGGGACCCTAGATGAAATGCCTTGTAGTAAGGAGAGGGAACTTAAGGAGCCCACCTCCAGCAGAAAGGCAGGGCACCAAGTGAGGGATGGCGTTGCTATCCCACAGTCAAATTTCTGACCCATAATTGTTCCTGTCTGAAAGAACTATGGCGATGGAAATGGAGAGGGGCCCGAGGAAAAGGAGATCCAGTGACAGTCTCAAAGTAGGATCCAGCTCAAGGGGAGGCCCCAGGCCTGATATTATTATTGAAGCTATGAAGCACTCACAAAAGGGACCTATCATGACTGCCCTCTGAAAGACACAACAAGCAGCTGAAAGAGTCAGATATTTGTACCCAACCAATGGACCGAAGTTGCTAATCCCTGTGGTTGGATTAGGGAAAAGCTGGAAGAAGCTGAGGAGTAGAGAACTCTGTAGAAAGACCAGCAGTTTCAATTAACCTGGACCCCTGAGATCTCTCAAATACTGGACCACCAACCAGGAAGCATATACCAGCTGATATGAGGCCCCCAAAACATATACAACAGAGGCAGAAAAGATGCACCTAACCACTATGAAACTGGAAGCCTCAAGGTGCTTAGAGATCTGGTGGGGTGGGGGGGTGAGGAGGACATCTTCGTGGAGACAGTGGGACAGGGAGGAAATATGGGATGTGGAACAATTGAAGGGTGGATGGGGAGGGGAATAAAATCTGGAGTGTAAAAAAATTTATGATGATAATAATAATAATAATAATAATAATAATAATAATAATAATAATAAATAATAATAATAATAATAATAATAATAATAATAATGAGGAGGAGGAGAAAAAGGAGGAGGAGAAGGAGGAGGAGGAGGAGGAGGAGGAGGAGGAGGAGGAGGAGGAGGAGGAGGAGGAGGAGGAGGAGGAGGAGGAGGAGGAGGAGGAGGAAGAGGAGGAGGAGGAGAAGTTCGTGCTTGATTTGTGTGTTGATTCTAAAGTGTGTGGTGTCATACGCAATAATAATATATGACTGTGTGGGTCTGATGTGTGAATGAGAAAACTGGCAACATCCTTGATTTGGAAGCTCCTGGGCAATTCCTGGTAAAGAACTAGACATAACCTGCACCTCTCATTAGGAGTTTTGTAAACTGTGTGATAAAATTTATGCCTCACATGCTTCAGAGGGTAACTGACTTCTTATGTTGCACTAAATGGACATATAGAATAATAATTAAGTTCACATGCTTGGACCAGTAATGCCTCTTGTATAACCTTGGCAAGAGAAGCTTCCTTTTTGAAGTAGATGAGAAACTCTTAAATGGACAAATTGACAATAAAAATTGAGAGATGAGTACTAGTCCCTAGCCGACACATCTAGATTACCCTCTCTGAGGTTCAAAGCTAAATAACAGGCAGCCAAGCAATGATATGAATTTTTACCTTCTGGATTTGGAATGGTTGACACAATCACTAAAGAACAACAGCTACACGTAACATCAGAATGAGACACCAGAATAAGAGACAAGTTAAGAAATATCTACTCAAGAGTGGGAGGAGAGGTGATAGTGTTATGAATGTGTGTTCAATGTTTTGCACACAATCCTAAATTGTCAATACTTAAAATATTTGAAAGAATTAACAACTAAATTAATAGTTAGTAAGAAAAATTGATTAGACCATTTCTACAAAGCTTTATTCCTCTTTGGAGCTTAGTAAGGAGAGGAGAGTAATATTCATAGGGACTGGTCAATTGTAGACTGATTAGATACATCACACCTTAGTTTTATTTACTAGATTGACTATGTAATTGCTTGTTCACAATTGAATTACAAATTGTCTAAGTAAAAGTCCTCAGGAAAAGTATGAGACCTTATATTTAATACAGAGCAAGAAGAAAAATTATTCATTGTCTTTTCATCTTAGGATTTAAGATGTTAGATTCTAAGGACTAAAAGCAAATATTCTTTTGTTCAATGATTCCTAAGTAATAAAAAGCCTTTTTTTCACTTATAATAAGTAATGGAAAAGGAAGAAAAGAAGAAAGGCATCTCAAACAAATTTAGTCTCTAATCATTTGTAGTAGGTAGCTGATAACTAGTGAATTCTCTTGAATGAGGGGAAAATTCCTTGAAGAAATAAATAAAATAATTTGCTCTGTAATAAAGATTATACCAAACCTACTGAGGAACATCCCTTTGAGTCTCTGCAGTGTAAAACAATATAACATTTTAGGCTGTTAAAATGGGCTTAACAATAAAAAGTATTAAGATGAGAAATAGTGGGAAACCAAGTAGGAGAAGGGAATAAATATATTTTCAATACAAATTTAATATTTCAATAATTATTTAATATTGTGTGACTGATATTTAATATTAATATTATATAGTGATTTTTTTTTGAGACAGGGTTTCTCTGAGTAGCCCTGGCTGTCCAGGAACTCAACTCTGTTGGACTCAAACACAGAAATCCGCCTGCCTCTGCCTCCCAAGTGCTGGGATTAAAGGTGTGTGTCACCACTGCCTGGCTATATAGTGATTCTAATGTTATCCAATGATCCAAACTACTACTTGATGCATCTACCCTTTGGTCTTCTTCTTTTTAAGCTGCATATAGCACATGTCCTTGTTATATGTTGGAGCATCTTTTGTATATGCCCAATACTGGTATAACTATGTCTTCAGGTAGAACTATTTCCAGTTTCTGTGAGAAACCACCAGATTGAGTTCCAAAGTGGTTTTACTAGCTTGCAGTTCCACCAGCAACAGGAGGAGTGTTCCTCTTTATCCACTTCTTTGCCATCATCTGTTGTTGCCTGAGTATTTAATCTTAGCCATTCTGATTGGCGCGAAGCAGATTCTCAGGGTCGTTTTGATTTTCAGTTCCCTGATGACTACGGATGCTGGACATCTTTTTAAGTGCTTTCCAGCCCTTTGAGATTCCTCAGTTGAGAAGTCTGCTTAGCTCTGTACTCAACTTTTTTTGTTGTTGTTGTTTTTGTTTTTGGTTTTTGGTTTTTGGTTTTTCGAGACAGGATTTCCTGGAACTCACTCTGTAGACCAGGCTGGCCTCGAACTCAGAAATCCGCCTGCCTCTGCCTCTAAGTGCTGGGATTAAAGGCGTGCACCACCACTGCCCTGCTCTATACCCCATTTTAAAAATAGGGTTATTTGGTTCTCTGGAGTTTAAGCTCTTTTTATATTTTGGATATTAGCCATCTATTGAATGCAGGATTGGTAAAGATCTTTTCCCAATCAGTTGGTTGCTGTTATTTATTTATTTATTCTCTATTGACAGTGTCCTTTGTCTTACATTTTTTTTCAATTTTTGTAATTAATTAATTTACTTATTTATCACTCCATATTTTATTCCCCCCATGCACCCTCCTATAGTTCCATATCCCATACCTTCTCCCAACCCCTCTGTCCTCACCCCCCTCCATGCCTCCTGACCTCTAAACTCCCTGGGGACTGCAGTCTCTTGAGGGTTAGGTGCATTATCTCTGAATGAACACAGACCCTGCAGTCCTCTACTGTATGTGTGCTGGGGGCCTCATATCAGCTGGTGTATGCTGCCTGGTTGGTGGTACACTGTGGGCCTGGATATCAGAGGCTTTCACAAAGACCTCTGGCCCAGCCTGTTGCTAGAGTTCCAGCGAAGGGAAGTGAGCACGGGCAGGAAGGAGAGGTCGTTTCTGCTGCTGCACTTGGCTTCACCTCTGTCTCCCCCATGCTTTCCAGGTCACTCAGTTACTCTGTGCCACCCTGCACTGAGTGTGATTTGGCTGGACCGATGAGAGGCTGACTAGCCAGTGAGGAATACAGCAGAACTTCAGGCCAAGTTTTGGGAGAGTAGACCTCTTCGCAGGTGTTATAGCTCTTAGAACAGAAGGCTCACAGGATGGAGTAGTTCTCGCACACCTTTAACTCCCTGGATAGGATTTATATCCAGTTTTGGGGGTGATCCAGGGTTCAACAGCAGGTACTTCTCATCGGTTTGGGCTGAGAGCTTGGGGAATCCTTATTTGCATGTAAGGAGGCTTGGTCCTGCTAATACATGACCAATATCACACACCTCTCCTGTGGGGGCTGTGGGAGGCTGTGACTGAAACAGGAGCCAGGGGCTCAGGAGGCATTGTCGAACACCTTCCATCTCGTGCAAGTGGAAATTACCACCCAATGGGTCTTTGGGGTTCCAGACCTCTTGCTCGACCAGGTTGCTTGCACAGACTTCTGACCCACAGTCCAGTGTCTGAGAAATCTTGGGGGTCCAGATTAATTGAGACTGCTGATCCTCCTACAGGGTAGCCCTTCTCAGTTTCTTTCAGACTTCCCTAATTCATCACAGGGTCAGTAACATCAGTCCATTGGTTGGGTGCAAATATCTGCATCTGACTTTTTCAGCTATTTGTTGGGTCTTTCAGAGGGCAGTCACAATAGGTTCCTTTTTGTGAACGCTCCATAGACTCAGTAATAATGTCAGGCCCTGGGACCTCTCCTTGTGGTGGATCCCACTTTGGGCCTGTCACTGAACCTTCTTTTTCTCAAACTCCTCTCCATTTCCATCCCTGTAATTCCTTTAGACAGAAACAATTATGGGTCAGAGCTGTGACTGAGATGGCAACCCCCTTCCTCACTTGATGCCCTGTCTTCCTGCTGGAGGTGGGCTCTATAAGTTCGCTTTCTCTACTGTCAGGCATTTTATCCTTGCTCCCTCCCTTTGAGTCCTGAGAGTCTCTCACCTCCCAGGTCTCTAGTGCATTCTGGAAGGTCCCACCCAACCTCCTACTTCTTGAGGTTGCCTGTTTCCATTCTTTCTGCTGACCCTCAGGGCTTCAGTCCTTTTCCCTCACCCAATAGCAGATCAGTACCTCCCCCCACTCTTTTCTCCCCTCCACTTTCCATCCCAGGTCCCTCCCTCCTGCCCCTCTTGTGATTGCTTATACTTCCTCCCAAATGGGACTGAGGTGTCCTCACTTGAGCACTTCAGCTTGTTAACCTATTTGAGTTCTGTGTACTGAATATTCGGTACTCTGAACTTTTTTTAAAAGCTATTATTCACTTTAATAAGTGAGCACATACCATCTGGAGGTTCCTCAGAAAATTGGAAATAGATCTACCTGAAGACCCAGCAATATCACTCTTGGGGATGTACCCCCAAAATGTTCCATCCTGCCAGAGGGGCACATGTTCCACTATGTTTATAGAGCCCTTATTTATGATAGCCAGAGGCTGGAAACAACCCAGATGTCCCATGATAGAAGAATGGATACAGAAAATGTGGTTCATTTACACACTGGAATACTAGTCAGCTATTAAGAATGAGGACATCCTGAATTTGCAGGCAAATGGATGGAACTAGAAAATATCATCCTGAATGAGGTAACTCAGACCCAAAAGCTTTTCAATTTTATATGGTCCATTTTTCTATTGTTGATCTAGAGCCTGAGAAATTGGTGTTCTGTTTAGAATTTCCCCTGTGCCAAAGTGTTCAAGGTTCTTTCTAACTTTCTCTTCTAATAGATTCAGTGTATCTGGTTTTATGTGGAGGTTCTCGATCCACTTGGAACTGAGCAAAGAGATAAAAATGCATTAGTTTGCATTCTTCTACATGCTGACCTTCAGTTGAACCAGTACCATTTGATGAAAATGCCCTTTTTTTCCATTGAATGGTTTTGGCTTCTTTGTCAAAGATCAAATGAGGTGTATGAGTTCATTTCTGGGTCTTCAGTTTTATTCCATTATGAACCTGACTGTCTCTGTACCAGCACCATGGGGTTTTTATCACTATTCCTCTGTAGTAGAGTTTGAGCTCAGAATTACACCAGTCTTTGCATCAAAGACCTTAAAAGCCAAAAGATCTTGGGCATATTTTCAATCAAATGCTATTTAAAAAATTCTGATGCTAACCCATATTTTCCATACATATTAGGAAAATATTTTATCCATAAATCTAAATGGCTGATATACTTTAAAAAACATCTCTTTCCTTTAAACTACATGTATTATAGTGAACATATTCTTAGGTTAAATATGACAATAATTTGTGTAAAAATTAATTCCAAATTTGTAGTGTTCTATTGACTTCATTTCAATCTCTTCTTCTATTTTCTGCAACTAATAGCATTTGTAACAAAAGATTCTTCTGTACTTTCTCATGGACTTCTTTACATATCCTGTTTTCTTTTACTGAAATATAGCTTCTAACATAAACCCAATCAGTTTCAACACAAATTATTAGTCACAATTTTAAATGTCTTATTCATCAAAATGTCTTTTAATCATGGAAGATAAGTTATGTCTACCTCCATTTGCATATTTTCACGGTATACAACTTTTACTATAGGAACAAAGTAGTAACTACTTTCTATGTAGTTAGAAAAATAAAGTATGTCTCCCCCACAATAATATGCCTCGTGAGAATAATGAGGATTATCCCATTCAGCTTGAGTATCCTTAGCGCTTTGCAAATTACATTTTAATGTAATATCCCCTTATTAATGTAATATCACCATCAGCCTTTT
>NW_022196915.1:75139984-75140523 GCF_008632895.1 Mastomys coucha
TCTGAAGTGAATCATAATTGCATAATATATGAAGAAATACAGCTATCAACTCATTTCTTCATGATAATAGGTGTATATTATTTGAGATGTTTACTTACATTTCTATTGATGGCATAAGATACCTTGACTGAAGCTTCTTCATGAAAAAAAAATGTTTACTGGTTTGTTTCAGAGAATGAATCCATGACCATCAATGAGTATAATACTAGTTAAGGGTGAGCATGGCATGTTGCTGGAGCAGAAGGTAATATCTTTTATCCTGATCCACACAAGTTAGGTAGCAAAAAGAAAGAAGCAAAGAACTTGGAATTGGGTAGGTCTTTTAACTTCTCAGCTTGACTCCAATGACCCATGTACTCCAATAAAGCCACATATCTTTATGTTTCCAAACATTTCTTGTAGCTAGGATCAAAAAATTCAAATATATGAGTCTATAGGAACCAGTATCTTGGCAAACCATCATGTGAGTCTATGAGACCACTGGAGCAATGTCTTCAAAACTCTCTCTCTATATATACATATATATATATATATATATA
>NW_022196915.1:75140533-75160462 GCF_008632895.1 Mastomys coucha
ATATATATATATATATATATATATATATATGATTGTATACCTTCAATATTTCTGCTTTTAGTCATCGATTGGAGATGGAATATGTGACCATAATGGTATTGTAGGACTCATATGACATAAGTTTCCAGCTAAAATTTGTAAAGACCTAGTGGTATTTTCAGTGTGAATAAAATTTCATTTCCCTTGCAAACCTACATGTTATGAAAGATCAAGTGCAAGGTTCAGAAAATTGCATTCTGCGTAATGAAAAAGACTAAAAGAAAGCAATATTGCATTTTAGGGAGCACTCCATCAGGCAACCAAAGCATCTATGTCTTAAAGTGTACAAGCGTAAGGGTTTTCATTCAGCTTGCCAGCACTGGAAAGATTTAGAGCTTATAGTCCTTTCTCCTGGACTACTATAAATAAAGCCCAGCATCCACAACTATTACAATTAATACACTGCTGTTTATGTTTGTAGTAACAGAAGGAGACAACTGTACCATGGATTAAAAAGATCCAGAGATGTTTTCAATCTTAGGAGATCAATGACATACAATTGCTTCTTTATTTATGTTAAGTGAAATCTATCTGCTCTATATTGTAAAATATGGAGACCTTTATTGTTTTCCTCACTTTTTCAGAATGTTTAACCAACCAAACCAATTCTACTCTAAAAAATTTTAATACTATTTATACAATGGCAATTATTTTATATTCAGTAACATCAAGAATAATTCCATCACTAAGAGGATATAGTTCAATTCAAAACTACAGATTAGGACTTGTGAGGTGATTGTGGTGGTTGATTAAGTGTTATTCCCATAGACACATGTGTTTGAACGCCTGGTTATTGATAAGAGGTGTGGCCTTGTTGGAGTAGGAGTGACCTTGTTAGAGGGATGGTGTCACTGTGGAGATGGGATTTAAGTCACGTATACTCAAGTTATGCCGAGTGTGGCATTCAGTGCACTTCTGCTGTCTGCACATCAAGACCTTAGACTCTCAGCTGTTTCTCAAGTAGCATATCTGCCTGAGGCTGTAATAACTCTCACCATGATGATAGTGAACTAAGCCTCTGAAATTGTAAGCCAGCCCCAATTATTTTTTTTTAATTTTTTTACTTTCTTATAGTTGCCTTGGTCATGGCATCTCTCTAAAAAAAAAGTATAATTTTAACTAAGATAGTGGTTGCTGTATAGAGGGCTTTGCAATTCTTGCAGAGGACGAGCACTCACATTGGACTGCTTACAATGGTTTGTAATTGATATTTCTGAAGACCCTGTTTTCCTTGCCACCAACTTGGATATGCACGTCTCTGGACAGGCTTACATATGAATAAAACCTAATCTTAAAATAAACTATATGTTAATGGTACTAGAAATTAAACCAGTTAAAGGAGTCACTCTAGGGATGCCTATGGTTGGCACTAGCTATATTTTCTCTCAACCTACTTTTATTTTTTAATGACAATTTTATATATTTAAATTATATAGGAAAATGCAAACCCCATTCAAAAATGTATCACTTCAATTTGTCTTTTGTCTAAGACAATGGAGATTTGCTATCTGTGTAGATTATGGTTATCATTCTTTGATAGCATAAAACCTTTATTGAACTTCAGTTATTAGAAAGAATAAGTAATTTTTGTTGTTCATGTTTTTTCTTTTCTCTTTTTCTTTTTCCTTCTTTCTTTCTTTCTTTTTTTTGTTTTGTTTTGTTTTTCAAGACAGGGTTTCTCCGTGTAGCCCTGGCTATCCTGGAACTCACTCTGTAGACCAGGCTGGCCTCGAACTCAGAAATCTGCCTGCCTCTGCCTCCCAAGTGCTAGGATTAAAGGCATGTGCCACCACAGCCTGGCTGGTTCATGTTTTTCTATGGGACACTTTTCTTTTTTTGTGATATGGCACTTTCTTTGTGTTTCCTAATTGGCTTTGCATTTTATGAGTCTCCCACATAAAGTTTTTAAATCTACTTATTCCACTTCTGGTTGTTTTCTTATTAGCTAGTGAATATGTTTACTTTTAATTGAGATAATTACATATTTAAACTATGTAGAACGACATTTTCCTTGCAATTGTAACCTAATAGGTTCACATTTTGGTGAATGAAAGTGAAAATTATCACAGTAAACAACCAAAGAGTCTCCTTGGGTTAGTAGAAATTCAATTAGCCATTTCACTTAGTGATTCAATTACAAAGCATTGATTGATTCCTAAAATATAACAATCATTTCATAAAAGAACTTGACTGAAATAGAAAACCAGTCCAGATTACATTATGAATTTCTTTTAATATAACTAGAAAGAAGAACAGAAAATATAAAGTAATATTTATGCTGACTATTTTGGTAGTATCATGGAAGTAATATAATTATCATGTGCATTAGGACATGAGGACAACATGAAAGAGTTGGTTTCTCCTACTTTACGGACCTGGAGTAGGAGATAGACCTAAGATTGTCAGGCTTGGTATGATGCTCCTTTATCATCTGAACCATACAGTACTCATGCACAAGAATTTTAAGGAACTGTAATGGAAAAAGAAAACAAACTTATTTAATGAGTGATATAACAATTCAAGATGTCAAAAAATCATCTCCTTCAGTAAATACAACTTAATGGCATACAGTATATCCTATTGTGCTTTAGATTAGAATGGCCCCATAGGTTCATATATTGGAAAATTTGGTTCCCAATTGATGAATTGTTCATGAAACATCACAACATGTTAGTTTTTTCTTGAGAAGATTTGCCACTTCATATGTGCTTGTTGTTCCCTAAGTTTGTACTAGGCAAAAACTCAGATCTCTCCACCTCTTTTCTTGTAGGGCAGTATGTAAACTCCTAGGTACTGAGCTTGTATCATGCCTACCTTTCTACAAGCACCCTACTATGATGGTCATGGGTTAACTTTCTGGGTTCTGGCTATATATAGAAAAGAACTTATGTAAAGAGGTCATGCCATACACCTTCTCAGTTAATGAAAGCTTATGAGGCCAGGGTTGTGGCAGGGGAAAGGCATGGACTTCAAAAAGTTTTGCCTAGAGCTGTGAACGCAAAAGCTGAACTAACTTGGAGACCACAAGATGTTGGAGATGCCAGAATGAGATACATTCCAAGAAGAGCTACAGACAAGGCACAGAACAATCTCAAATAGGAGAAGTATGCTGCAGTCAAAATGTTGGCGTGAGCTAGTTTATCTGAAGAGCCATCTAATATGCCTAATTGTACAAAATTGTGCAGAATATAGAATAGTTAGAATATTTTAACCTAAAATAAGCATAAAGAAGATGAGATACAATCACCAGAATGATTGAAAGAAATGGGGATGAAGAAGTAAGAATAAATTCTACAAATATTAGTATTATTATATAGTAGCACAATACCTGTGTAACAACACTTCAAAATCACAGAAATTTTCAATGAGAAAATTTCAATAACTTTGTTATACTTTTTAAAAAGTTCTTTTTAAATAATAAATAATATAAAGAGGGCAATATTTTTTTCAGTATTTGCTAAGAAATAATAAATTCTTTACAGTATGAGTTGCTAGAAGGAAAAGGGGGTGTTTGTATGTTGTATTAAGTTTTGTTCATCCCATTCAAGGAATTAGGAATGTAAAATTACATGTGCTAAATACAAAGAAAAAGTATTCTGATATTAAAGTACAATATATATTTACAGTTACAAAATTATTTTAATGTATAATTAATTTATAATACTATCTAATATCTCTTTAAATTATATTTTATAGGATAATTTTGTAAAGATAATTTTATGAAAATCTGTAAACCATCAATCCTAATTTTAAAGTATGAATGTAAAAAACAATATAGTTCATACAATTACAAAAGACAATATAGCTTTTTGACATTTATGAAATTGCCTTAAAATGTTGTATAGAATGGAATATACAGGAAAGATGTAGATGGAATCCTTATCTTATAAGTCACTTAAAGACAACTCACAGAATCTCCATTCCAATATTCTTGGGGAATACTCCTATATTGAATTTGTCAATTTCATTTTGCATTTATGTTGCTTGACTAATGCATTCACAAAATTTGTTTGGGGTTGCTTTGCACCCAGACAATTTCTCTTGGAGCTCTTCATTCAAATCGCTGTGGGAATTATATTTAACCTGTCAAAATATTATTGCAGCCTAGTGAATTACATTTGCACTCCTCAATTACTTTGTCTCCTAAACTCATTTCTGCACTGAATTAGGTCTCTGTAAAAACAACACAGAGAATATTGTCAACTTAAACCTAAATATTCCTATATAATTTTGTTAAAATGCTGTAATCATATTCAGACAATCACCTTTTAGTAGTCCCAAAGCTGGTTACATGATTGGATAGTTTCTCTATGACCTACAAACTATCCAATTATTCCTTTTCCCCTGTTGCTCCAATCAAATTTGTTCTCTGACTTCCAGAGCAATTTTTGCAACTGTTAAAAGACCCTATAAGTAGAAATAGATAGTACTTTTTTTTGAAAATAAACTGCTAATTTTCTAATGTGTTCTCTTCTAAAGATATCTGCTAATTTGTTTTGGGGTTTTATGGGTTATCATTTATTTGTGCTTAATTTCTTTTGCTTAGTGTATTTCCAGCTGACTGACCTCACTAGGGAAATTTAAAATACTACATATCCCACAAAATTACACGTATTCTGCTGAGTATCAAAACAACAATATTCTCAGCCTATTGTTGTCAACACTATACAAAAATTTAGGACATAATAATCATTGGAATGATAGCACAATGACATAAAATTCATTCAGAATGTGGTGGACTAGGCCAGATGCAGTGGTGCATGCCCTTAATCCATGCCTAGGGAAGTAATTAACTGGAAGCAGGAGTTGAAGGTCATCTTTGGCTATACAGTGAGTTTATGATCATGTTGTAATACATAAAGCCCTGCCTGGACAGTCAATAATACTTTGGAGGGTATATGCAATATTGAAGTGTTTCTTGCAAAAAGTGTGATGTGTATTTAGTAAAATGACCTGATCTCACTGCTCTCTCCATGCTTTCTTATTAAAGGTAACTTGAAGTGTCATGTAGAAGAAAACTTCTTTAGAAGATTCCTAAAATATATCCATAAAACAGAGTTTAAGTGTTGTTACCTTATAGTGGAGAAACACTGCCCTACTATGTACTCCAAGCAAAACAAAGTAGCTGGTGGTAACAGGAAGATAACTATCTTAGAACTTTTATTATGTGACGTTCCATATATACTCAAACATTATAGGCTATTACCAATATTCTCAGGTACCTGCTAGAATTTTTTAAGACTATACTGCTAAAGCAACCAGGTACTTGAATTGCAAAACATGAAGAAATCATGCTAGTGCTCACAAGCATTGATCTCTTATGTTGCTAAACAGACATGATATTAAACACTCACCTCACTGATTATTACAATCAGAGGTTGATTTGCCTCTCAACCATAATCTTAGAAGCTCATATTTATAGTAGATTGCAATTTACAAAAGAGATTGCTAATACATAGAGAATAAGAGAAAACAGAATGTTCCATGCCATCTATGTCTCTATGCCTTTATGTCACATGTCTAAAAATCATGGAGGAAGTGAGGCTACAGCCCTTATAAAAGCCATAGTTGTAGATGGGTGCAAGGAAACAATGTTTTCTGAAAAAAGCAAATCGTTGAACATATGCATTATCAAGAGTAGAGAAAGTATTTACAAGTCTTATGTAGGCTTATCCTAGATATAATTCTAGTATATAAAGGGGAGGAGGAAATTCAGTACTAAAACTAGTTACAGAACTACTGGCAGGTGATTATTATTGTGAGAGGGATAGTCAGTTTTGTTTAAGATTTGGCCCCAAATAAGTTGAACACCCTCAAGTAAAGGTCACACATAATAGATTATATAGAAATGACAAATTTGAGTTGATAGAGTTAAAAACACAGAGGATATAATGTTTGATGGGTAAAGAAGGAAGAATGCATTGGAAAGAGTATTGGGATAGCTGATTATGCTGTTTAAGAACAAATAACAATGAGAAAATCTCATTCAAATTAGCAAATAAAACTATGAGGATATAGAAAAAATGACATATATTGAATACACATTTGATATTTTCAAAACCCTTTGACAGAGGTTTTTGAAAGAAATTGGGTTATTGAAATAAAACTTTAGCTGTGGAGCAGGGAGGAAGTATAATAAATGGGTAGAAGGCAGAAAGAAAGAAATAACAGTAAGGATGCTTGAAAAGCCATAGGGCATATTTTTAATATATATTTATAGAGTTATAATTTATTGATTGCTGGCACTGCCCCAAGAGCTATCCGGTATTTAGCAAAACATTTAATGCTAAGCACACAAAATTTCTCTCAGACTGTTTGTCTTTTAAATACAAACATATTGCCAATGTCCTTGGTTGTTTTTCAGAACGTGAAGTGTAGATTATTGTTTCAATCATCATACACTTTGGACACTAGATTTGGGGAATCTGAGCTTGAACTATTATAGAAGCATCCTACCCAAGGACAATCTCTTAGGATCACCAGATGCTTCAGAAGATAACAAAAGAAAGAAACATCACATGTTGTACCTAACGCTAAGCCTATGAACATAACAATGTATGAAGTAACAAAATATCCACAATGATGCAAAAGTTGAACTTTTAACTTTGGTGTAACCAACAGTTCTCTAATTGGATTCAATGTATATTCAATGGTAGTGAATTCATATCTGATCCTGTAAACCTAGCTAACTACCCAGGACTCAAGTGGTCAAAGATCAAAAGGGAAATCTATTATATTAAATCAACATAATTGCTAATTGTACATTGTATAATATACTTTATAAAAGAATTTTAAATTTGCCACACATTGTTGGAAAGATCCACAACTTCTTAGACACAAAGAATAAGTAACTATTTCTTGCCAAACTCAAGATAAACTTGAGATGTATAAAACACACCTGCAACACAACCCTATGCCTAGAGTCAGGTAAAAGTAGCAAAAGAGAAGACTGGAAGATTGTAGGTGCCAGAGTCTCAGGATATCTAGTTAATGCATGGGCTGATTTAACAAGAAAAATGCAAGCATGAACTCTTACTAATATGGACATAGTTGCCTGAACTAAATAAGCAAAATGAAAATTCCATTTAACATGCCAAAGTAAGGGGAAATGATCTTCTGATTAAATGAAGAACTATAATTTATCAATGGATGATGAAGAATAAAAATTCTCTTTTCTGTCTGAATGAGCTCCTGCCTAGGTTTGCCTAGGTTGCCCATTACCAGCTGGTGATATCAGGGCACATTTAAATAGGACAAAATTTAAATGTACTCATTATGTTGTATATATGGATATTATATATATGTTATAATTTTAACATTGATTCCAAATTTTGAAGGTCTGAAGTGGTAAGGTTTTCAGGAAACATGAAGAGAATGTAATGTAGACAAATTGCTCCTGCCTGAAGTGCTCATTAAAAAAAATCAACTTCCATAGGAGAAGGAATTGGATATGTATGAAATAATTATGTATCATAGCATGATTATATGAATGGATCCATTTCAATGTCTACTGTATTCAACATATTTTTCATTTGTCAAATACTAAAATTTCTCAATGTAGCATGGATATGTAAAATGAGTGGATATAGTTTTTAAAGAAATATTTTTAGAGATTTTACTCATGGTGTTTATCACATATCAGCACTTTTCCACTATACCTAAAACCATGAACAAGAAAATTTCAGGAAACTTCATGTGATCAGTGTGAGTAGATACTTTTCTGAGCAACTCAGATATTTTTAGCTATTTCATGAGCCATATGACTGGAGCTAGGCTGAGTGACAATGACTAGCCCAGCAAGATATCCTTATTTGTAGAATAGTATAACATTATCCTGGTGGAAGAGTGATGTGTTAGAACGGTGGCTCGAGTCAGGACATACTACACACTAGACCCAAACAGTTCCATGTGTAAGAGGTTTAATTGAGAAGGAGAGAGGAGGCAGTAGTAGAGAAAGGGGAAGGAGAGACAGAGGTTATTGAGATTGAGTTATGTACCTGGTAGAGTCCAGTAATTGGATGTCAACGGGAGAATGGTGTTTAGCAACAGAGGTGTTCCAGACATCCCAGACTCTGGTATCTACCTGAGGAGCTGGTAAAGGAAATAACATGATAGTGTTAGTAGATTGCCTGGCTAGGAGAAGGAGCAGAGGAACTGCTGGCATGCCTGGGTTTAGGCAAATGTGGGGAGCAAAGGAAATAGAGACTCCCAGCCTAGCTAGAAGATCCCTTCCCAATAAGCAGACAGGATATGTTGGCACTACCAAAAAGGAATGGGTGAGAGGTACTCCCCTAAAAATGCAACGAAGTATTGGGGTCTGGAAAGGGAAGTAAGACTGTCCTCCTATCCTGACAATAGGAAAACAAGAAGGAGAAGTGGGTCCCCAAAACTCCGTCAGGACTGAGTAAGTAGCTCCAGTGTCCAAGAGGAAGGAGATGAACCGCCCACATACCACAATATCTACCCGAGGCTCCCTGCTAGTGATGGCACTTGTCAGGTCAGGGGACCTCGGGTCTCCTCAGTTGGCCATAGCCAAGCCTAAGAGATCAGTTAGAGGGTTATCTGGGAGTGATATGCCCCTGTTCTACATAACATGAGGGCAATCAACAGCCTAATGTCCCTCTTGATGGCACCTAGGGCATGGCCCTCTTGGCTTGCGGAGGTTAAGGCAGCCTTTTGCCCAATGACATTTTTTACCACATTTGTAGCAGGTACCCGGTAGTCCCTGAGTCTTAGGAGATCATGAGTCCAGGTTAGTGGCTGGGGTTGGTCAGCCTTTGCCAGCATATGGTATTTTTGTTTGCGGAGGTTATCATCCCTTTTATAGTACACTTTGAAGGCCAGCACTAAGACTTCTGCTTGTGGAGTTAGGGGTCCCCTCTCCAGTTTTTTAAGTTTAGCTCTTATGTCAGCATAGCTCTGGGAAAAGAAGTAGGTCATCAGAAGTTGCTTACCTTCTGGGTTTTCAGGGTCCAGATTGGTATGCTGTAATAAAGCCTTTGTAAAGCATTCTAAAAATTGAGATGGATTCTCCTGCTTGTCTGGACAACCTCTTGGACTTTTTCAAAATTTACTGGCTTTAAGACCACTTTTTTAAGGCTGGCCAGATGATGTGTAATGAACCTGTCCCTGGCTAAAATACCACCTGCGGAATTGTAATTCCACTGGGTATCTTGGTCCGGCCCTGTCTCAGAGCCAATTGAGTATGTACCATCTCTTTCATGAATTCCATCTGCATGCACATTTGCCTCTTCCCAGACTCATCTGTATTCCTCAGGAAGTAAATTATTAGTAAGAATCATATGAACATCATGGAAATTCAAGCTATAAGATTAAGTGATATACTGGAAGTCTTTAATAAGCTTCGAAGGGTTAGGAGTATAGGAGCCCAACCTGTTTTCTATTTGTGAAAGTTCACTAGGAGAGAACAGAACATGTACTCTGACAAGACCATCTACTCCAGCAACTTCCCTTAGAGGAAGGGCCATTGCTGGATCAGGTGTCTCTGGGGAGGAAGGGCTTGGAGGTTGGGCTGTAGTCTTAGAGTGGGTGCCAAAAGGAGTAAAGGTAGCTGCCAATGTGGGAGGTTTGGAGCTACACACAGCTGGCATAGAAGAAGGGGAGGGGTCTGGAGAGGTAGAGCTAGCAGGCTCTGGGGTATCCTGGTGAGGAGAAACTGAAGCAGCAGTTTTGTTTTGTTTTTTTTTTTTGTCGGGTGGAGACAGGTTTACGGCAAAAAGGCGGTGATTCATTAGCTGCATCTAGCATTGTAAGTGGAGGTTGTGTTAGATTTCATGGCTAAGAGAAGTTGGGTTGGGGAACAAGGAGAATACAAGGAGGGATTGGAATGAAGATAGATAAATGTTTGGACATAGAAGACCTCCTTCCACTTACCAGTTCTTCTGGCAGTATGTATTAAGATCCCTTAAAATAGTTGGATCTAGGGTGCCATTAAGTGGCCATTTTGAACTCCCATCTAGTTTATAATTAATCCAGATCTTATTGCAGAGATATATTAATTTTGGTGCCTTCGAGTCATGTGTTAGCTTTAAAGATTTGAGATTTTCCAGAAGATATCCCAGTGGGGTGGCTAGAGGTACAGTCAAAGACATTTTGACACCCATTGGCAGGTAATTGGACTATTCATACCAGCGTCCTGAGAACAATCCAAAAACCAAAAAGAAATCAGCCAGGCTAGTGGCCCAAGTCCAAGTCGTCATGAGAGCCCGCTAGTGGCTACCCAGCAGGCCTTTGGCCTGCTGTGGAAAGCAACCCACACCAGTACTGAGGATTTGGTTCAGCTGCAAGAGCCCAGAACAAGAAGTAGTAACCCCGTAGTTCCCAGAGAAGGCTGGCCAGGCCATATCTGGAAAGCTGGAGGACCTCCTCTTGACTGATCCTAAGAATTGATATGCTGAGGGCCTCTCCTCCCATTGAAGACTGACTTGGCCATCCTCTACTATACATATGCTGCTGGAGCCATGAATCCCACCATTTGTACTCTTTGGTTGGTGGTTTAGTCCCTGGGAGCTCTGAGGGTACTAGTTAGTTCATATTGTTGTTCATCCTAAGGGGCTGCAAACCCTTCAGCTCCTTGAGTCCTTTCTCTAGCTCCTTCATTGAGTACAGGAGACCCTGTACTCAGTTCAATGGATGACTGTGAGCCTCTACTTCTGTATTAGTCAGGTACTGTCAGAGCCTCTCAGGAGACAGCTATATCAACCTGTGAAGGCTCTATGCCCTAGTGTAGGGGAATGCCAGGGCCAGTGAGCAGGAAAGGGTGGGGTGGCGAGCAGGGGGAGGGGTGAGGGAAAAAGGGTTTGTTCTTGTTGTTGTGTTTGTTTGTTTTTTTTTTTTTTTTTTTTTTTTTTTTTTTTTTTGGAGGGGAAACTGGGAAAGGAGATATGGTGTGACATGTAAATAAAGAAAATATCTAATAAAAAAAAAAGAATTAACATGCTGATATCTGTGTAAGAATTATAGTGGACTGGTAAATAGAAAACGTGAAACTGAGTGGGTAGGTGTGGGCCAGAGCAGAAGCTAGCTCCACATGATAGACCAGGCAGGCACAGCTCACACGGTAGAAGTTCTTATGTCCCAAGGTGTGGTGTGTGGCTGCGGCTCTGGCTCCTCAGCTGCGACTTGGTGGTTGTGGCTTTCAGTGACTGCAGCTCGAGTGGTGAAAGCCTGCAATTCTCACAGGCACCAGCTGAGGTGGCTGTGAACTCGTATACTCGTGACAGTCTAGGTTGCCATTGCTGTGACAGGTCCATGTGGCCGTGATCTCTGACGATACCTGCTGTAGAGCAACTCAGGAGCTGGTAACGGAATCACCAATTCCCGGGTCTTGGGACCAAATGATGTGTTAGAACAGCAGCTCACGTCAGAACATACCACACACTAGGCCCAAACAGTTCCATGTGTAAGAGGTATAATTGAGAGGGAAGGAGAGAGAGAGTGAGGACGGAGTATTCCCCGTGTGTGTGTGTATATGTGTGTGTATATGCATATATATATATGCACACATATATGTACATATTCATTCATACATGTGAATATATGAGTATACACACACACACACACACACACACACACACACACACACACATATATATATATATATATATATATATATATATATATATATACACACACACACATATATATATGGGTTCTGATGTAGTGGCCACAAGTAAAGGTGGAAGGTGAGACCAATGGATTCTAGGAATATGGTTGCTGTTGCCCTGACAACAGATCTGTGAGGCCTACCCATGTGATGGCTTTGGATGTGATGTGATGTGATGGCTTTGGTGGCCCTGATGCTAACATAGGGGCTATTTCATTAGACTTTTAGTCTATTCTCTAGGGGATTCATGGCTGGTACTAAACCTAGCCAGCTATCAGTTACTCATATGGTTGTAGTCTCTAGAAGAAAACTTAATAATGTCACTTTCCTATGCAAGTATAATTTTATGATTGCTCAAAATACGTATCCTTATAACTGTTGGTGAATTGAAATAACTAAAACAAACCAACTTCATTGAAAAACTGATTCTTGGATACCCAAATGATTAAAGTCTTATACATAGGCTCAGGGAACATTACAGAAGATGGGTCATAAAGATTTTAAGTGCCTAATAATCAAGGTATCTGCTAAGATCTTGACAAAAAGACAGGAAAGCTCTACCTCTGAAATCTCAATACTATGGCTTTATAAACAAGATATGAGTATGAAAGCACAAAGCACAAATTTGCATGCCAACATAGATGAAGAAAACTTTACAAATGTTCTGTATGTATCTGGATATATAAAGAGCTACAGGCAAACAATAACATCTGAAATACAAAAAAAAAAAAAAAATCACTTTGCTTCTGGCTGAGCCACCAAATCAATTCCAATGGTTATTGTTAAACACATATACATATATATGTGTTATATTTTTAAAAAAACTCAATAGATTTTATGTAGTATATATATATACACACATATACATATATACATATAATATATAATATATGTATATATTTATATATATGTATGTGTGTGTGTGTATGTACACATACAAACTTGGTGTATATGTTTTGTATGTATAAGATATATATATATATAATACTTAAACACACAAAGGAGGTATTGGTAGAAGGAGAAGAAAATGCTGAAATTTTCTTGAGTGCTTGAAATTTCATTAATAAAATTTCATGTATAATTATTGCAAAAGAATGTAATAAAAGTACTGCTTTTAGAAAAGATCAATTTAAATAGATAATTATTGAAGTATCAGTGACTGAATGAAAATAAGACATTTTGGATAGTTGAGACATTGATCAGGGAATACTTGCATTCTTCATGTAGTAACAATGTATTTTGAATGATTTTATTTTAGAGATACTTTAAACATGAGATATAAATATGTCATTTCAAAACACTTCAAAGGTAAGTTTTCTAAGATATAGTCTTTGAAATGTCAGTAAATTTATCTCCAAAAATATATTTAAATTGTTTTCTCTCAGTACAATCCAAAAGTTTTTCAAATCTTTATTAAAAAGTAATTACACTGAGAGATGCTGTACTTCTTCAGATATTTTGAAAACCATAAATAATTCTCACACAGCAAATATAGCATTGAAGCTAGTTTTGACTCAAACTCAGAAGTTCTGAGGTTACAGATTTGATAGGAGTACTTTGAAACCAAATGCACTGAAAACATTGCTTACACTAAAGTAATTTAATTAAATAAATAGCAAGAGAAAATACCATAATACTTATTATCAAACATATGTTCACGTATGTATATGCATGTACACTCACAGATACATATATATATTCACACACATATAAACACACACACATATACTTCATTTTATGTATATGTTCAGTAACGACAAACTTAAAAATTATTTTGTGATTGGGTTACCTCTCTCAGAATGATATTTTCTAGTTTTATTTTTTTGCCTAAGAATTTCATGAAGTTTTTTTTTTAATAGCTGAGTAGCACTCCATTGTGTAAATGTATCACATTTTTTGTATCCATTTTTCTGTTGAAGGACATCTGGGTTATTTCCAGCTTCTGGCTATTACAAATAAGGCTGCTATGAACATAGTAGAGCATGTGTCCATGTCATATGTTGGAGCATCTTTTGGGTATATGCTCAGGTGTGATATAGCTGAGTCCTCAGGTAGTACTATGTCCACTTTTCTGAAGAACTGCCAGAATGACTTCCAGAGTGGTTGTATCAGCTTGCAATCCCTCCAACAGTGAAAGTGTCCCCCTTTCTCCACATCCTTTCTGTCACCTGAATTTGGGTCTTAGCCATTCTGACTTGTGTGAGGTGGTCTTCAGTAACAAGAAAAACCACAGAAAACCCACATACACATGGAAGCTAAACAATGATCTTCGCAATGATAACTTGGTCAAGGAAAAAATAAAGAAAGAATTTAAAGACTTTTTAAATTTAATGAAAATGAAGACACATCATACACAGACTTATGGGACACAAAGAAAACAGTGCTAAGAGGTACTCATAGCTCTCAGTGCTTCCATAAAGAAACTGGAGAGAGCATACACTAGCATCTCAATAGCACATCTGAAAGCTCAAGAACAAAAAGGAGTAAATACACCCAAGAAGAATAGGCAGCAGGAAATAATCAATCTCAAGGCTAAAATCAACAAAGTAGAAGCAAAAAGAACTATACGAAGAGTCAACCAAACCAGAGAGCTGATTCTTTGAATAAATCAACAAAATTGATAAACCCTTAGCTAGACTAACCAGAGGCACAGGGACAGTATCCAAATTATCAAAATCAGAAATGAAAAGGGAGACATAACAACAGAAACTTAGGAAATTCAAAAACATCATAAGATCCTACTACAAAAGCCTGTACTCAACACAACTGGAAAATCTGGATGAAATGGACATCTTTCTATAATCCAATTCTTATAGTTCTAATCAAGGACTCACAATTAGGTTGCGTTATTGAGAGGTGTCATGATTAAGATGAATATACTAGCAGAGGAAAGCAGAGCAGTGGCATTGCACAGTTAAAGATTTACTTTTTCATCATCCTGTCTGCTCTTCTCCACATACTACTCTTTCCTCTCCTCCCCTTCTCTGCTTTCTTCCCTTCTAACCCCCTTACTTTCCTTGTCTTCCTTCCTCTCATCTTTACTGTTTTATTCTCTCTTCTCCTCCCCTGTCCCTCTATTCTTTTTTTCTCTTCTTCCTGGCTTCCCTGAGGTAAATAGCTTTTCCCTCGAAATGGCTTCCTGGTGTGATCCATCCACCATCTTACTATGGCCAAAAAATGATAAACCATGGAATCAGTCACTGTAGTCTTTGAAATCTCTGAATCATGTATTTATTATTTCTTTTCACTAATGTTTTTCATTTAAAATATTTCTTTTTTAATATTAACTTGTATTTAATATTAAAATATAAATATGTTTTGGGGATATGGCTCAGATAGGTAAGAAATCCTGGTCTACAATAATGGAAAATGAAGCTTCCTCTCTCGCTCTCATATAAATAGCCTGTAGTATCTGTGTGTCCAACAGATAGAGCTCAATGAGAAGTCATTCAAGCCAAAGAGGTTTATTTCCCATTCAGTGAGGTGATCAATATGGAGGCAGCTTTAAGGCCAGGGTCAACAGAGAGAGATACCAAAGCCATGATCAAGCTACTGCATGTTTCCACACTAACATACTTGCATCATTTACATGCAGCACACATCTAATGTCACCTGGCTTCTACATCATAAATGTATCCATTTGTATGTATAATATGACTTACAAACTAATCAATGAATGGGAAGTATATAATAACTGCATTATATTTCTGCTCAATCATTAATGCATCTATTTGCTATCACACAACACTTTTATTTTTCATTAAACAAACATTTTCCATCTTTTTGTCAGATTATCTAAGAGCATTGACAGTTTCCCAGCTTCATCGTTAAATCAATAAAGTGATTCTCATAGCATCTCTCCAAAAAATTATATCAGAGTATGAAAATGAATGCCAAAGTATTTTTCCCAAATACTTTTGCTTATACTTTATTTATAGAATATATATTAATTTATATAATCAAAATATTTGTAAATTATTACATAGTTACATATATGTATATATCTTGAGAAATATTTTCTAATTTTAAATACTTATAAATATGTGCAATATCTTTTGTCATTTACAAATCATTGTCAAAAGCACCATTTTTTAGCAAAATAGAAAAAATGGTTTAGCAGATGAAGCCAAATTAGAACAAAAACCATGAATTTACCCAAAAAATTATAAAAGAAACTGACTTTAAGAATTAAGAATTCTATGTATTATACAGATATGATAAGATTTGAAAAGAAGAAATCAATGTGCTAGTTTTAAAACAAAATTGGATTAAATGAATGCACAGAACAAAATTTCAAAGAATTTAAGAAACAACCAAATTTAAAAAACAATGCATACATCTACTTTATTGTAGACTAAAATTATGTATGGGTAGGTTTGTGTGTTTGTGTGTGATGGGTACTACTAATATTTCACTATTTAGATGGTTAATTCAATATATAATTTCATATTTATATAATAAGATATAACATACTTTAAAATGCTTCTTAATTATTATTTTATTTAATTTTATGTGTATTGGTATTTTGCATGCTTATATGTGGTTACACCATGTGGAACCAGAAGATTGTGTGAGATCTCCTGAAACTGGGGTTGAAGGTAGCTTTGAGTTTTCCAGTGTATATTTTGAATCCAACACAAGTGAAAAATCAGCCTTATAAAGTATTGTTTTCTACTGAGAATGAGCTTCTGAGAAAACTTTCCAGATCCAAATAATTTATGATTGATTCATAATTTGAAAGTAGGATTTTAAATGCTAATATTATCAACATTTTTGTTATAAATGATTCCTGCAAAGGTTTATTCTGTACAATATTCATACTTCTAATAGTATAAAGTATTTAATAATTTAGAAAATCAGTTTTGACTATACTAGCCTTTAATGCAGGAGCCAGCCAGTCAGTCAACATGGGAACAGCAACTTGGGGAGTGAGGATGATTATAGGAAAGGCAGAAAGAAGATGCAGGAGGCAAGTATAGGAAGGTTGCTTCCTTAATACCTTGCCAATGAGCAAGTATATTTTTCTCAGAGTATTTTAAAGGCAAGCAACATAAAAAATGACCAATTCCAGGAAGATAAACAATAACCACAAATCCTTACATGGCAAAATTATGGTATATTGTTTGACTAAGGCCATTTCCTTCAGGCTAGAACAATCTTTCAAGGACATATGTGCAAGCAGAGGAACTTGGCAGGGTATAATGTACTTCTTAATTAAAAACAAAGACAGATGTTGGCAGACTCAGTAATGATTAATCACCAGCAAGAAGTTAGTCAAAGTTAACTTCAGAGTATTCTCATCTTTCCCTTTTTTATCTAAGTATATGAAAGCTGTCAGCTATTGATATAGAAAGACTGTTCCTGTCTTAGGTGTCCCCTCAAGAGGTATGGACCTTACCTGTCATTGGTAAATGAATCGCAGCTTTCATGCCCTCTCTTAGGTTGATTCCACCTCTGAGAGAATTTTACCTGTCTTTTTATTTATAAGAGGCACTTTATCGGTCACAAGAGCAGAACGTTGTGCCTGTCTTAGGTTGCCATCTGGAAAGACAGCTCTTACCCATCACTGGCATTTGAATAACCTTATATTTGTGGCCTGTCTGAGGTTGAGAATGATCATTGACTACCAACTTCTCCTAGGAAAGATGTTGGAGCATGAATTTATATAATTCTGCTTTGACATCTGTAAAATCTCTGATGATTCCTCTCAAAAGAACAGGTAATAGATATGCTATAAACAAGATCATAATGTGATGTTCTGCTATGTCCAATCAAAGAGATGTAAACGAGGACCATGAAGGAAAAATGGCTTGTAACAATTTTTTAGAATAACATTTGAAATGCTAGCAGTGTCAAAGACAAAGACTTTTATTTTTTAAACTTGCAACCTCCTTATGAAGTGGTAACCAACCCAAAGAAATACTAATATTATGCTATATATATTCAGAAGGTGCCTTTTTACTTTAGTCAAATTATATTGAATATCATTATATTTTTTTGAGGTATATAAATTAAAAGATTTTGAGTATGGCATTCCAAATGGCTTCTGATATTTATCCCTTGTACCTCATCTTGTATAATCTGAACTATATCATATAATTCTTCAATTCTTTTTTCTAGCCATCTAGCTTAATCCCCTTGTATGCTCAGGCATTGGTTACATTTTAGTAAAATGACTAATGAAGCTATCTGTTTGGACCTCTTGTGCTATAGCTAATGCAGATGTAGTAGCACTGGCTATATGTGTTATGAAAGAAACAATGGGAATGATCAGCCCAATCATACTTTTGCTCCTTATCAGAGTATGATCTAGTTTTTCCAATATTTGTAAGCCTCTGTCAGATACTTAAATCCGGACAAATTTACAGTAATCATAATAAAGCTTGTTGATACACTACTATTACTGATAGACAATCATGAAGTACAGAAACACATTTGGACAATTAAATCAAAGGCTCAGACAACGGAGTAGATCTTTCATGTGCTTTTACTTCCCTGGATAGGATATATACAGTTTTGGTGGTCATTCAGATTTCGACAGCAGTTATCTCTCATTGGTTTAGGCTAAGAATCTTTATTTGCATGTAAGAAGGCTTGACCAATATCACATACCTCTCCTGCTGGGGCCGTTGTGGACTGAAACTCGAGCCAAGGTCCCAGGAGTTACAGCCGAATTCCTACCATCCCTCCTTCATGAATAGAAATTGCCCACATGGTGCTCTGGATTTCTAGGCCTATTACTCGACTGGGCCCAGGCTGCCTGAACAGCCCACTGCCCCACAGTAGGATAATGCTAGATGTTACATTTACCCTAGCCCCAGAAGCATTCCATTTTTTTTCAACAGCAAATATAACATAATACAAAGCAGCTGCTAATTTCCAATTATGTCTCTAAAATTGTTCAGAACCATCCCTCCAAATGCCCAAGATCGTTTCTTCTTGTCCAATATCTAATTGACTTCTAAACCAGTCAATAATTGAGTTCAAATAACCAGTCACAATAAACGAAAGAGGAGGGTCATTCTAACAACTTCTCCATTTGAAAGATGTTTTTGAAGGCAGGTCTCCCAGTCTCCGTGTTCTCTTTCCTGCAAGGTCTAAAAGGCTGAGACAAGGCAGCTTGCCTAATTTTGGATATAGACACTCCCATCTTAATACTGTGCACTACAGTCTTAGAGGTGTTTTCTAAGTCTTAGAATACATAGAAATATATTCATCAATGGGACTATTTCTAGTCAAACAAATAGGTAGGCCCTAACCAAGAGCAATGTAATTCACAAATTTGGAATAGTTTTTACTCTAAGACTAAGGGAGTCCTAACAGCTGAGTATTATTAGATGCCAAAGTTGTTCTGGCTTTGACCACACAGAAGGATAAAGCAAAGATGGGTCAGGAACATATGCCCCATACAGGTTCTCTGTCACCATCATCAAAACACTCAGCAACATCACATGCAGCATCAATCTTTGCCCTAGCATCAGCATGTCTTTCCAATCATTCTGGCAGCTACCATGTTCTTTTAGCATCCTGTGGAGAAACAGAAACATGCCCTCTTCTTCCTAATAATATTGGATCAGGAAAGATGATTCTACCTACCTTATTCTAGACTTAAATTTTGTCTGTGTATGGGGGAAAATGTGAGTGTGAGGGAGGGCTATGGGGGTGTATGTGTGCGTGTGATAGGTCCTACTAAAGGCTCACTATTTACATGATAAATTCAATGTATAATTTCATATTTATATAACTTAAGATGTAACACAGTTTATAATGCTTCCTAATTATTGTTTTATTTAACTTATGCACCTTGGTATTTTGCATGTCTGTATGTCATTGCACCATGTATGTTCCAGAGTAATATTGTTATTCATAAATTTCAACAAAGCAACCTACACTAGAATTAGTATGAATTTTTAAGTTCCCTCTACTTCTATGATGTTGCAAAGCTATGCATGAGTTGTAAATTGCACTGTATCTTTGATAAATTAGCACCAGGAGTAATACTCTTAAAAGGGAAATAATTTATCATTGTGACCCAAAGCCAGTAAGACTATAGGTAGGCCACTAGTTTTATGTTTTTAAACATCAGATCTATGAATGTAGTTATAGCCCAGTCTTGAAAATTTAAATGAATTCACACACACACACACACACCTTTCATATCTAAAGCAACCATTCATAAGAGTTAGAAAACTTAGCCAGTAGTAAAGATTCTGTGCTGCATGCTCATTACCATCTTTGGTTATGATAAGAAATCTGTACTTAGT
>NW_022196915.1:75160499-75173296 GCF_008632895.1 Mastomys coucha
AAAAAAAAAAAAAAGAAAGAAAAAAGAAAAATAACAAACAACAAAGAAAATCATCCTCAAGTTCCCCGTGGAGATACGGAAATTCAAGTACATCAAACAACTTTGTAAATGATGTTACTCAAATTCTTCAAGTTGGTCACTGCACATGTTTTCTTTTTAACATCCTGTAATGTGAATAGGACATGAGTCAAAATTGAAGCAACCTACTGGGGAAGTCAGATGGTATATTGCTGCTAATGACCACATCATTAGTATAATGGACCTAGGTGATCATCATGATCTGAAGAAATGCATCCATTGCCCAGGTTTTGTTCATTTGTGTTTCAGATCCTTGCTGCAGTCCTTAAGCAGTGGGGTTTAAAATAGTTCTTACTCAGCCACCACACCAAAATGTGAGGGATTTTCAAAATGATTGGATTTACTTCTGTGTCTATCTGCAACTGACAGAAAATTTGTAATATTCACCTGCCTAAAAATATTGTCTAACACATGTAATACATGATGAACACTTTTGATTATTTTGTGGAACCCAAAAGGAAAATTACCTAGTAATTCTCCTTGACATTATTGCCAGCCTTACCTGACAAGTTCAATAATATTTTAAAATGTTAAGTGTAGGGTAATGAGAAATGTGCTTAACTATACCACATTGTGTTACAGTGTTCTTCATTTGATAACACAAATCATAACAGTCATTGGAAGGGTTACATGATCATCTAAATATTTTCTTTGTATATTCATTTCAGAAAATATCATCCTGAGTGAGGTTAAAAAAAAGGTGCAGAATTCTCAAGATACAGTCCACCGAACTCAGAAAAAGGTTAACAAGCTGAAGGGACAAGAAGAAACTAGATATAATTCTTATGTGCTGACAACTACAACAATAATTGGCTTGTGAATCCCTCATAGTTTTGAGATGATTTTATAATAGGTCTAAAAAGAAATGTTAAAGCACCTTTTAGTCAACTTTTAAGCTCTTTCAAAGTATTTGATTGAGTATTATGATTTTATTTTTTAAATATATCTGATATTTTTTGTGAATTGCAACCATTTCCTTTTCTAACAAAGTTGGACATATTTTACTATATAAATACATGTTATATTCATAAACCTGGATATAAGTGTGTATATTAGAAAAAGCTGTTTTTTAACAGAAACCCACAGCCAAACAAACACTGGATGGAGCTTGGGGATTCTTTTTTTATTATTATTATTTTTTCTCTTTTTTCTTTTTTTTTTTTTGGATATTTTTTTTTTTTAATCTTCCATGTAAGTTAGATTTAAGTTTTTAAAGAACTTGTACAACAGTGTAGCAACATTAAAGCCTTGTATCAAATCAGAAAGAGTCACACTTGCTACAGATATTTTCTTTATTTACATTTTAAATGTTATTCCCTTTCTAGAAGGAAGGATTGTGGACCCTGAAAGTGATAGGAACTCCACAGGAAAATCAACAGAATCAACTAACCTGGACCTTTGGAACTCTCAAGATTCTGAGCCAGCAACCAAAAAACATTCAAGAGTTGGACCTAGGCCTCCCTGTACATGTGTAGCAGATGTACAGCTTGTCTTCATGTGCGTCCCAAACAACTGGAGCACAGGCTATCCCAAAAGCTTTTGCCTGACTGTGAGATATGTTCTTATAGGTGGGTTGCCTTGTTTTCCTTGTGGAAGAGGAAGAGCCTAGCCTTGTAGAGACTTGAAGTGTAAGGATTGGGAAAGGGATACCCAGGAGGGACTCACCTACTCTGAGGAGAAGGGGAGATAAGGATGGGGGAGGGAGTGATGAGGAGGCAGGCAGTGAGCAGGATGAAAAGTGAAGAAGGGAAAAAAAGGATCAGAATAAAATGATGCCACTGTCCTTTTACATGATTCTAACCCATTTGACATGGGTTTCTACAGATATGCTGTTATAGCTCACAGTTGAAAACTTCTAGACCACAACTAACTGCAAAAAAAAAAAAAAAAAAAAAAAAAATTGCATTTTTAAGCTTCCAAAGAATCAGTCAAAAGGAAAGGTGAAACAAATTATGCCTTTTATGTCTCATTGTCCTTAATTACATCTAATTTCCAGGAAAATTGAGCTTATGGTTTTATAGCAAAGAAGAAAGAAGACTACTTTTAAGGCTCTCTTTGTCTTTGTATTTTCGATTTTTTATAAGAATATGTGATTTGCCGTCCTTTTCTGAAATTATATCTGTCAAGTAACAGAATGGAGGAAGTCACAAACCAAACCATGCTTGATGATAGCCATGTAAAAATTATTTAACTTTATCTAGCCAAATTTTCCAATTTTGTTTCTTTAAAGAATATAGTTTAGCTCTCAGCACTATTGCCAGTGTTTTAATGATATAGATTTAGCTTGCTGGAAAAGAACATTTCCTGATAAATTAAGAGGTTAGTTAAAGGTACTACATAGCACATTATTCATGCAGAGAGGTAGAACACATAGAAGATCCCCTCCATTCATCTTGAGTGTATGCTGTCAGTCATGTAGGATGGAAATCATACTTCACAAATTTTTAAACTTCATGACTAGGGGATCTTTATTCTCACAAGCTAATGTGACTAATGAGACTAATTCTCTGCTTTTTTGTGGTTGACAGTAAGCTTTGCTCCTACTTAGAATGATAAAGGAACTCTAATATGATTACTTTGATCAGATAGAAAATATTGTGAACTTGGATGGGAATTTACTAAATTAATCACCATTTCAGTATGCAATTATCCCTCAATTAAACTGAGGACCTTCATCAAAATCTAATATTTGATCAGAATTCCTTGTCATGTATTTTTACTAGAATATTTTTATAAGAAGACATTTGCTTGATGTAAGTTTGTTTTGGAAAAAAATAATAAAGTTAGTTCAAATATCTCATTTAAAAATATCAATAACACAAAAATGCCATTTTATTTGTATATAAGTACCCAGGATCCCAAATGAGTATAGGCTTCCATATACTAGAGTATTTTATGTATTCAAAATCTTTAATAATATTTTAAATATTTATTATAAAAATGAATGGTTTGTTTTGGTGGCAAGCTTTTATAATAGAGAAATGAAATAATGCATGCTAATTAAAGAAAGCTTAAAATACAAACAAATTTCTTCTTATACACGTTTTATAATTAAAGTGACTTTTATATTTGAAAAATAAATGTTTGGTATAAGTTATATTTTTTTATTACCGTTGTTAAATTGTTAATATCCACTATATAATGAGCAATATTTGCAACTCATGTAACTATTAAAGACTTTTCCCTTTAAAATAGTTGCTACTTTTATCTAGTTTCTGAACATTGTTCTTGTCACTGTTAACTTGAATCTCTGATTATACTTTGAACTATTAATAATAGTATATGTACCTGTCCATTTTTCTATATACATTTCAAGCAGATTATGTTTAAGTGACAATTGCTCAATCAGTTTTTTATTACCTTGGCATAAATCAAATGGGTTAGCATTAGTGATGAACCACTGGTCACTTTCTCATGATGAGTAACTCCAGGCAGAAATAAGAGTTGTGACTGGAACTTTTCAATTAATGGAGAACATGTTTTTGTGTCACACTGTTACTTTTTTTTTCAAATACTAAGTAAAGTATTATAATATTTTACTATCTTATTTATTTCTTCTATGAATTGGCTGATATTTTTTTTTTCAAAAGGCTGAGCCATAATGGGAATGATTACTTCTACAAAAATAAAGTCATAAAAAGAATCCTTTTATTTAACAATGACCATTCGTAGCAAGCAGAAATTTCCAAGGTTGGACTGATGTTATCTCAGAATCAGCCAGCCAGGTTCTCCAGCCATTAGGCCTTGTGCCTACCACCATGATTGAACAGCAGAAATGAATCCACCTGCTGTCAACCTGCTGTTACTAGAGAGAATGCACTTGCCTACCTGAAGCCATGTCCTCTATCTGCTCTTCAGAACTGATTCTTTACCCATTTCCTAGAAGAGTTCCTAAGCACATTTCCTCAGGTACTCCCTCAGTGTTCCTGAGCTTTATCATGACACAAGCTTAAAAAAAACCAAAGCCATGATGTTTTTCCTAATTTTATGGAAAAAAAGAAGCAAACAGTACAACTAAAACTGTGGCATTACACATGAAGAGATAACTCTAAAGTTATCTGAGCTTTGAGGAATAATTATTCACAGGCTAATCAATATATTCTCTTCTTAGACTCTACTTTCTGGATCTCAAATATTCCATACTCCCTCCTACCATAGAATTTTTGTTTCAGAAACTCATTCCTTTGTGACACTTCTATGTAGATTTTATGCATAGGAACTTTCCTTCTTAAGGATGTTTATCTTTTAACTGAAGCAATACATTTTCAGGATAATTTAATGTTTAATTTTTAATAGTAACACATAATGTTATGTTATTTTATAAACCTCTCTCCCTCTCAGTCTTCTAAGGAGAATCAGTATGACATTTCTATCATAGTCTATTTAATTAGTAGGAGTAATTCCATAATTCAGTGGAGCATGGTCAAAGAGATGACAGAACCCTGTAATCCCAGATCCTGGAGGCTGAGAATATGTGGATGCTGATTCTAGTTCAGCCTGGAATATGTTGTCAGATGCTAGCTCAAAGCAACTGTAATACAATGCTGTTATCTTTTTTTTTTTTCACTGCTGTCATTGTCACTGGTAGGCCTGACTGAAGCAAAATTAGCACTTAAAAAGAGAAATATATGAAGAGTTTTCATTCTGCTTCTCTGGGTGAGGAGTGAGTAATGTGGATCATTTGTGTGTACGTAGTTTCTCTCAAGAATGAATCAACAAAACATGAAGATTTCACACATGGAAGTTTTAAAGCAGTGTAGAAAATACAAGGGTTATTATTAATCTTAAACCAAACATCTTCACTGCACTTCAGGGAATGATAAAACACACCAAAAAAGAAAACCTCTTAAAATTTTATTGGAATAGCATGCATTTTTAATGCATAGGTTTTGTTCATCCTTGAAAGTAAAAATACACTATGTATTAGATTTCTAGAAACTTTAATTTGCACATTATTAAAATCTGCCAGGTTTTTCTAAAATATCCTGCAACAGGAGAGCATGGTATGTCTTAAAGGGGTGTTCTGTGAACCACTATAATTATAAAAAATTTTCAGAGCTATATTTTCATAATTTATGACACTCATAAATTTACTGAGATTTTAACATATTTTCTAACATTTCACACTGCCCTGTATTAATCTAAACATTAAAAACAGTCACATATATAAAATTCTCTATATAATATTTGATAAATCACTTAAACTTGCAATGTTTATAAATTTTGAAAGGAAAATACATAAAATTACTAGCTATTGTTTAGTATAATTAATATGAGAAGTATAAAAACAAAATCATATTCATAAGTCTAGATGATGCACTTTTATGTTAAAGGTCTTTCAGTAATTTAAAAATAATGGTACCTCCAACTGATAGAATTTATATTAGCATATGACTTGGAAATGAACACTGAAATAATAATACAACGTAGTCAGTTCTTTGATAGCAAATGCTGAACAGATTCTGAAATGTCACTGAACTAATAGGTTTTCTATTTGCATTCTGTATTTGAACTTTTTTCCAATCTTATTTGCCATACTGCTTCTTTTATCTTCATGATATCTTTCAGTTAAACATATTTTCTTTGGGCACTGTTCCAGACTATGACTAAGTCACAATGCCAGAGACCGCTAAGGGCACCATGCTTAATATTCATTGTTACCCTTGCAGAAGGAGACAATATGAGGGAGGAAAATGGGAGTGATGGCACTGAACCTTAAATGAGCTATATCAAGCTATTGTTTTCCAGCAGACACTTCAGAGCACATCTTGTTATAATATTCCTGATGAAATATCCCAGCTTATTAGACAGCCAACTGTTACAGTGGTAATGTGGCCTCATTTAACAATATTATACCCAAATGACTGTCAATGTTCAGTGTTACTCTTTGTCACAGCAATAACCTTTATTTCACATTTTCTCAATGGCAATGGCCTAAATAATTGATCGAGCATTTCTCTGATAATATACAAAGTTGAACACTGCACTTTTACACATTGCAATACAACAAATTTACTATCATTAAGATCTCCTTTTAGAATCAGTGATGAAATATCATATAGTATAAATTAACCTACCTACTTATGATTTTCAAATTTTAATTTCAAATCCATCTTGGCATCGAACATGACTTTTTAAAACATATACATCTAGGAAATGAAAGCAATGCATTTAGACTGTCTTAACATGCATTTGTAGTGCATCAAAATAAAAGGAAGAAATCAAAATGTAAAACTATAGAATACAAGACATTTTATAATGAGAAAATATTGTTAAGGTCAATATATCTGAGATGAATATATATAATATTATGCATATACATTGCCTAATATCATTTTAATGAATGGTCAGTAGTGAGAAGTTATATTTTTGTCATTAGCCTTAGGTAATTTTAATTTTCATTCAGCATCTAATGGTTTGGAGCCTTTGATAAGGATATGATAATGTAATACTAACTACAATTTATTGGTGAAATAAATTAACAGTATACTTTAATAAGAAAACTGACATTCATAATGTATGAGAAATAAGTATAACATAGGAATAATGTTGAGATAAAATGAAGACTTTTCAGGTTTGTCTTGAAAAATCATGACACTGATGTGTGAAAATGGTACTCATGTTTAATCCCAGCACTTGAGAAGCAAAGGCATATAGATCACTCCTAGTTTAATCAGAGCACTCCCACTCAATCCAGAATTGCTTTATTAACCAGAGAGCAGTTGTAGGGTTTCTGTCACTAATTATCTGTGTTACCGCCAAAGATATTCTCAAGGACTGCTAGAATAGAACCTCCAACTGCTTGCATCATACAGACCGAGAGAATTTATCTTGGTAAAGCCAGCCTGATTTACAGGCTGTCCCAGGATTGCTAAGACTATACAGAAAAACCAAGTCCAAAATAATAATAGCAATAACAACAACAACAACAACAACAACAACAACAACAAAATAAAAATATGCTAGGCTCTTCTCTACAAGCATAACAGAGCATTACTAATAATTTCAGGGATTGGTGCTTGCTCATGGTATGAGTTCAGACTTGATCCGTTTATTGGTTGGCCTTTCCATTGGTCTCTGTTTTATCCCTGCATTTCTTTTAGACAGGGTAAATTTGGCGAAGTGACCTATTCAGGCTCCACATCCTGGCACCTCAGCCAAGGTCACCAGCAATGAATATTGGGAGCTTCCCTTTTTCTGGTCTCTGGAATTTCCAAGAGACCTCACCGCCCCCAAAGCTGCTGCAAATTTCCATTCATTAGCCTGAACTTCTGTACCTCTCTCATCTTTCCCAGCACCTGATCCTGCCTCACCATTTCCCTCCACCTTCCTTTTCCCACCCATTTCCGTCCCTTCCTTTGCCTCTTCTGTTCATTTTGTTTCCCCCTCTAAGTGTTATTCGAGCATCCTTACTTGGGCCTATTTTCTTGTTTAACTTCTTTGCGTAGTGGGGTATATCATGGGTATTCTGTATATTTTGGCTAATACTCACTTATCTGTGAGTATACAACGTGCCGGACCTTTGGATCTGGGTAACTTCACTAAGGATGGTATTTTCTAGTTTCATCTATTTGCCTGCAAAATTCACGATGCCCTTGTTCTTTAATAGCTGAATACAATTCTATTGTGTTAATCTACCATATATTTTTGTATCCATTCTTAGATTGAGGGACACCTGGATTATTTGCAGTTTCTGGCTATTACAAATAAAGCTGCTATGAATGCTGAAGCCAGGAACTTAGCCTGACTGTCCTCTGAGAGGCGCTACCACCAGCAGACTGAAACATACAGATTCCCCTAAAACCTTAAATGGAAGAGTGAGGGAAGGATCAAAGGCCCTGAAGTAGATGCGAACCCCAGGGGAAAACCAAAAGAGGCAACAAACCCGGATCCCTGGAAGCTCTCTCTCAGTGTCTGATGCATCAACCATAGGATATGCATTAGCTGTAACAAGTCCCCCACCCCATCCCAACCCCAGCATATATGTAGCAGTCAGGCAGGTCAGTCTTCATGGATGCATTGTCTGACCTTAGTGGGAGAGGATGTTACTACTCAGGCTGAGACTTGATTGAGAGAGTGGATAGATATGCAGGGGGGTAGGACCCACCCTCTCAGAGGAGACAGGGAGGGACATGGTGGGGGAGGGACTTTGTGAGGCATGGAACAGGAGGGGGAACAGTGTTTGGGATGTAAATAAATAAATAATTAATTAATAAAAAATAAACATAAGTAATAGAAAAGCATGACCCAATAGTAGCTCATTAGCTTTGATGATAATGGTAGAATAGGGGAGGCAAAACATCTGATCAGACCTAGATAATGTTTTCTACTTTATTAATTAGTCCTAAAAACTATTAATACTTATATTATAAGGTTCTAAAAATCCATATACTTTAATAGAGCGAATGACTTTCCCAGGAATAAATGACTGCTTATCTCTAAATCATATCACTAATTTCAAAACTTTTCCCAATTATACTATGCAGCATAATGGTTCAACAGAAGAAATTTTGTTTTTCACTTCCTATGGTGATCATTCATTAAAACTTTTACTTAGTAAGAAGCTGTGCTACAAATTATTTTCTCTTGTAAAGCTGTTTAAGGGGTTTGATATCAAGACAGACTTAACCTACTCAAGAGGGGCACAGTGATATGCCACGACTTCATAATCCTTCCTTTTCCCACATAGACTCCTGAGAGTCACTCATGTAGTCTTCATGACCAAGAAAGAGTTATTATTCCCAAGAACACAAGAAACTCATGAAAGCAATATTTTGAAAAATCAGTGGTTATTTCCAATAAAATGTATTAAATATTTGTTTATTTTATCATATAATATTAATGCAATATCAACAAAACAAAATATGTACAAAACACAAATTTGGAGACACTTGATCAGATATTTAATATGTTATTGTATTTTTGCTAGTTTGTTTGTTTGTTTCTTTGTTTCTTTGAGTCATCATCTTAGGATAAAGCCTAGGCTGGCCTTGAGTTTTCTATATTGTCCTGTTGTCCTCTGACTGAGCTTATTAGAGGTGTGAACAACTATCCTGGACTTGACATGTAACACTTATTTTTATTGGTTATTCTATTTATTTACATTTTAATTGATATCAATCTTCCCAACTTTCCCTCCCCAAACTCCTTTTTCCTCCCTAGTCCCCCTTGCCTCCATGAGGGTGCTCCCCACCCACCCACCCACTCCTGCCCAGCATCATAGCATTCCCCTGTGCTGAGGTCATCAAGCCTCCACAGGACCAAAGGCCTCCCCTCCAATTGATGCCAGATAATATTTGTTTCATTATCTGCTCTATTTTTTTTCTGGGTAAATAAAAGAGAAAAGCTAAATGAGAAATTTTTAAAATTAATTTGTTGGTAAATACCTGGCTACAGAACTTCAAAATTTGAGAGAATTGAAAAGTACTAATAAATTTTGAATTTGTGTGAAAAATAGAATGATTTTTACTTCAGAAAAGTAATGGCTGATATGCCTTTCTTAGCTACATACACTAAAAATTAAGTATTAATATCAAAGCCATTCACAGAAAATATTTTTGTGTCCCCATATCTAAAAATGTACAGTGCCTATTAGTTTCATTAACAGAAGTAGAACACTGACAGAGAAGTTATTCTATGCATGAAGATTATAGATTATTTTGATAACCTCTTACCAAAGGTACCTTGTCCAAGGGCTAGAGGATGAGGAGATATGCACCATACAGGTGTCTTCTGGGAATGCTATTTAGTCATGAATTCACCTTCCCAGGACATTTCATCCTGGGTGACCAGGGGTAAAAGGAGACAGTTAAAGATTTTTTGTTATTCAGTGGTGTAATTGTGGATAATGCAGGAAATTCTAATTAAACTCTGTGGGTATTATACCATAAGAAGTACTGGAATAGGAGAGAAACTTGGGAAGAAATGTACAAGGAGGAGAAGGATAATGGAAAAGTTAAATGTGGTAAAAACAACTATAATTCATGATATAAATGTATGAAGCTGTCAAACAATGATTAAGAGAATACTAGGGGTTATGTACTTTTCTTTCAATAAGGCATTCTTAGAGAGTAATTAGAAGATTTGTTAATGATTTGTTTTTGCCAAATGCACATTCTGTGTTACTCTCATTTTGGAACTAAACACAGTCATAAATGATGATTATAAACCTCATCCAAAAGATAGATTATCCCATATGCAACTGGTAATTAAGCATCTTCACAGCAGTTTATTATTTTGAAGTTCCTATATTGGCCTCTTATGACTAATTTTTTAAAAAAACGTTGAAATTCAACTTTTGTCCAAATCTCTTAAATATAATCTGCTTCATCAGGCATTGGTATTATTGACTATGTAATGATTAAAAGTAACAGATCAATGTGAGCTAAGAATTTATGATTCTAATGTGTGATTGATTACTAGAATAAGTAATTTAGAAATGAGGACTATATATGTATATACAAATATGTATATGCATGCAATAATGTAGTGAAGGAATATGTCATGAATTTGAAGAACAGGAGGGAGCAGGATATAAGAGATTTCAGAGGGAGGAAAATGAATGAGAAATATTCTAAATATATTATTACGAAACTAAACAACAAAAATGAAATATAAGTTTGATATAGCTCATGTACCTTTTACTGTGATTTATATTGGGGAAATTATGTTAAAATATAATCTTCAGATAAGAATACACCTTGTCCACTAGGATATGGATATATATATATATATATATCCATATATATATCCATATATATATATATATGCACATACATATGTTACAGGAAAGTAAAAGTTAAATATTACTTTACTTATTTTATGGTGTTTTACCTTCCTATTTCAATAATTGGTATAGTCAAAACAATTTAATTTTTTTCCAAAAAACTTTGTTATTGCCTAAGACTATGCTGCTAATATTAAATATAATTTTAATGTCCTTATATTATTATTTATCTGTTTATTAGCTTATAGACAATGTACATAATTCCCCATTTATAAATCACCTTTTACATTTTTCTCAAGTATACATGCCTAGATTCCACTAATGTGGCTTAATTTAGTGCATTTCTTGTCATGTATAAAATGACAGTGAAACAAATGTTTGAACATCAAACTTTCTGTTGACCAAAGATAGGGAATAATGTCTCCACAGAATAATTTTTAACAGAGTAGAGGCCTATGACAGAAAAAATGACACGTTAAGGATTCCAGGACAGAATAAAGCTGCGTTCCTTCACTGTACACATTCGTATTTATAGAAGACAAAGTGAATTTGATAGAATATCTTCAATGTTCAGTCATATGTTATCTGTCTAAAATATTACAACAGTGTGGGCAGTTACCTGTGACTAAAGATAAATAGCTCTTATACTCTGATAAAAAAGAGAAAGGTGGGTGGCGACAATTTTGTTTACACTCTTCCAAGGTAATTACTTTCTTCTTTTTATAGCTTAATTTAAAATGAATTATATACTTGTTTGCAAGTTGACCATCTTAAATATTTCCAGAAGATAAAAATAAAATGTTAGTTTTGAGCCTTTAACAAAACAAGCCTTTTCCTCTATTTGTAATCACCATTTATGTAATTGGTTACATACTTTCAAGCCTCCATCAAATATGTCTAAAAAAGAGAGAGAGAGATTTTATTGGTCATGCTCATTAAAATTTTGATTCAATGTCTTTTCATTTTCTCTATTTTATGTGCTTGATATTCTCAAGATATTGAAAAGTGAATAAAAGAGTTCAATAAAATGTCACCCTGCACAAGAATTAATCCACAATGTTTCTCTCTGAAACAAATGTGTTTACTATTTGTGTCTCTCCACCATGCTGCCAAGCTGAACTATGACATGGCCAATTCATTCTTTTTGGTTGTCTTGCTGATCGATCAACTGCTCAGGCTCAGCAAAACTTGGAAGCTTTTTTTATTTTTTTGTTTTTGCTTTTGTTTTTTGTTTGTGTTTTGTTTTTTTAACCTACTAAAGTTTGATCATTAGAGTAGAGCTCACATAAAGTTACCTGTTTATTGACCTAGTTAAATAGAGACGAATGATAAGCCCTCTTGCTCACACTGAAACACACACCTGAATAAATCTGTCAGCCACAATATCTAAAAGATTCCATGTAGCCCTTTCCACTTAACTAGGAAAAAGCATCAGCAGAAATAAGGGTATCTACTTTCAGAAGTTAGACAAGTTGTCAATTCTGGTACTGTTCAGAATTAAGATGATAAATCACCTTCTTTAAAAACAGAAGTAAAACACAACAGGCCAAAATAGTTTTTATCAGTGTGTGTGTGTGTGTGTGTGTGTGTGTGTGTGTGTGTATGTGTATACACTCAATGTTAGATGCATTTTATGCATATTATATATTTTTCAACCTTTATGTTTTATGATTTTGTATTACGATTATATGGGTATATCACATATATATGCTTACTATATATTTTGCACTTCATTTTTTTAATGCAGTATACAATTAATTAAATGTATCCTTTTAGCAGTCTAGCAAACATAGTCTTATTATGTTATTGAAGGTTTTAATAGCTCAGCATCACCACTTTGGCTATATTTTCTGAGGCTTAAATGTAACTATTGATCCTAGAACATAATTATATTTAAAAATGCACCTTACATTTATCAGATATTTTCCATTTTTCTCATAATGAAAAATTACAACTTAAATTTTCCCACAATGGTTTACTTTTTTTTTTTTTT
>NW_022196915.1:75174065-75224694 GCF_008632895.1 Mastomys coucha
CCCCAGGAAAAGTTCCCCACATCCAATCTCAGGGCATGGTACTTCTTATTGCCTCCTCGAACTCGGACTGTGTGTATGCGGCGAGGACCAATCTTAGTGTTGGCAGCAGGCCGTCCCAGCTCATACTTCCGCTTCTTGTGGTAGGGCTTTCTCTTACCCCCGGTCTTGCGGCGCTTGGGCCAGTTGTCCCGAGAGATGCCCATCGCTCGGTGCTGGCTGGAAAGAGGAAGCGCAAAGCTTCATGGTCCGGTTTCTAAAACGCAGCCCCGCCTTCTTTCAATGGTTTACTTTTAAAACAAGTTTAAACATATTTCCTTTTCCCCATTCATCAATATTAGATTATTTTTTACTTTGAAAATGTGTGACTGTATGTGCCTTTATGTATTGCTGCTATGAATGTGTACATTTATGTATGGATACATGTGTGCATACTTGTGAAGGCTGGTGAGCAATGTTAATTTAATCTCAGAAATTCCATTCACCTCCTTGTCACAGAGATCTTAACGGGAGGGTCCAATTGTCTCCAGGTACTCAGTCTAGGTCTATTGATTATAGGCCACTACATCTATCTTATGAGATCCTAGAGGTCAATTTTTAGTCCTTATGATTGTAGTACATCAGATTTCCAAAGTATAAATGTTCATATTCAAACAAAGTAGAATTTATTTGAACAAATAATAGCAAAAAAAAAAATAAAATAAAAGAATGTCTTAGACATACCAGTTGCAGCTGGTCCTCCAAGAATCTGTAACAACTTCAGCTAGTCATTATGTGCCATTTATATTTCCTTAAATCATGTTTACTTGTTCATTCATGGTAGTATTGGATACTTATGGCATCTCTTAGTCCACTGGGATTGAAAAAGTGCACATCAGGACTACTGTAGAAAGAATATAGATGTGCTACTATTCTGAACATCTTAGACATTTTGCATAAATTACACTGTACTTTGACCCCATTAAAAACAGGTTTTTGTAAACTATATGTTAATTTTGTTCTCTCACAAATTCATACAAAACATTCAAAAACATTCTAATTGCTCTTCCAGCCTTTGTATTTGTCTCTTCTACCTGTCAACATTCCTATGGATCTCTTTCCATTCCTAAATTCTTGAAATTCCAGTTTGATATTTAACCCACTTTTCAGTAAGCCCAAGCCATCTCTGTAACAATGTGCTTATTCAAATATCCCTGGAATCTGATGTGTTCTTTACTGCATATACAGTTCATGAAAGTTACTGTACATTTGCAAGGCTATGTCAGCAGCCAACATTTCAGCAAGATGGAGCTTCTCATGGATCTATGACTGCAAGTTGGTTGGGCCAGTCTAATATAGGCCCAGAGCTAATAATCACAGCTAATGTAAGTTCATGTTTACCATGACTGTGTCATGTTCTATGACATAATGCAGTGGACCTCTACTGTCTGACTCTTACACTGTTTCTGTTCCCTCTTCTGCAATGTTCCATGGGCCTTAACGACTCTGGTAAAATGTATTGTTTAGAGTGAAGTCTTAACTGTACTCATTTTTAGCATCTTGAGCAGAAGTGAGTCTCTGCTTTCATTGTAGTCTGGTAAAAGTAATGATTCTCCGATTGAAGCTGAGAATAGACATTTTATATGAATGTTAATATTGATGTTTATATGGTAGTTTGGTGTTATGACAATTCAGCTGGGTACCAGTGGTCACACAAACACACAAATAGCCGCACACACACACACACACACACACATACACACTCACACACACACATACACACACACAGACACACAGACACACACACACACATGTACACCCAGACACTCCCCCCCCCCACACATACACTTTGGCCAATGACTTCCACTAGCATGAATTTTACTCAGTGTATAGTCCCATGTATTATTTACAATTTACTTTCACCTCTATTTGTCAATTTTTTCAAACAAAATGTGTGATGTCTTTAGCAAAAGGCTCTTGGCATCGTGCCCAAATGAGTAACAAAGAAGACTGAAAAGATTCTGAATTGTTTTGGGGTCCTCCAGGACCTTCCTAAGAAGGTAGCCTACACTTGGCATCTCTGCCATGTTACCAACTTCTATAATTATCAGACCCATGTACTAGAATTATCTAGCTATCCAAGGAATCTTCCTTCTAACTAATATATTTATGAAAAGATATCCCATGCTTATGAATTGGTAGAATTAACAAAGTAAAATAAGCAAATAAAATATGAAAATTCCTTTAGTATTTTATAATATCAATTTTCTTTCTAGTTTACTTCCAAACTGGAACATTATATCATATCAATCAGTCAATTAGAATAGCTATCTTTATTTCATTGTGTATATGTATTAAATTAAGCTCATTATATAAATATGATTGTAATATAGTAGGTTACCATGTAGCTTTCTTATGTCCTTATCTAGAGTAACTCATTCTTCTACCCCTTTTGTCTCAAATCCCATATGCTTTTCTTGACCTAACCCCTTTTCCCCTTGATAACTCCATTTCTAATTTTATTTCATCTATGTTCTATCATCTGCCCCTCCCATATGCTTTCTATACTTGAGTGTCCTCTTTCTGGTTTGCTGACTCCTAGAGGTACTCCAAGATAAAGATCTAAAAACTAAAGCATTGAAGCCAGCTTCCATATCAGAGAGTGAGCATGTCACATTCTGAGCCTACGGTGTCTGTATAATTTTTTTCTAGTTCCATTGATTTGTGTACAATAAACTTTACTCTGTGAGTGCAATATTTCCATTCAGTTTATCAGTGATTGTGCTTCTAGGCTTATTTCATTTGGTAGCTATGGTGAATAAAGTAGTAAAAACCACAAATAGGCAAGCATTTTTGTAGTAAGATGTAAAATTCTTAGGTATGTGCTAAGAAATGATATTGCTGGTTCATAGTATAAGCTATTTTTCTGTATATGAGTGTCCTCTTTCTTGTTTGCTGAATCCCAGAGGTACTGCAAGATAGAGATAGCTTTTTGAACAAAAAAGTTTCCTTCCAAATTGGCTGAGCAAGTTTAAACTCCCACCATAATAAGTGCTCCTCTTCTTATACCTTAAAAAGAACTCATTGTCAATGGATTTTCCTCTTTTTGTCTTCTCTTTTTAATATATTCAAGTAATTATATATTTCTTTTTATTGTTTTATCATTGAGAACTTCATTTAATACATATACACAATGAAATAATGATAGCTATTCTGATTGACATGATATAACATTCCAGTTTGGAATTAAACTAGAAAGAAAATTGATATTATAAAATACTAAAGGAAGTTTTGTGTTTTATTTGCTTGTTTTACTTTGTTAATTCTACCAATTCATGAGCATGGGAGATCTTTTCATTTTCTGAAGTCTTCTTCAATTTCTTTCTTCAGACACATGCTCCACCATGTTTATAGTAGCCAGAAGCTAGAAACAACCCAGGTGTCCCTCAACAGAAGAATAGATAAAGTAATTGTGATACATTTACACAATGGAGTACTACTCAGCTATTAAAAACAATGACTTCATGAAATTTGCAGGCAAATGGATGGAACAAGAAACTATTATCCTGAGTGAGGTATTCAAACAGAAAAGAACACACATGGTATGTACTCACTGATAAGGTGATATTAGCCTAACAGCTCATAATGCCCATGATACAACCCACAGACCATATGGAGCTTAGGTGGAAGACCAGGGTGTGGATAATTCACTCCTGCATTGAGGGGGCAACAGGATGATTCTGGGAGGTGGAGGGAGGGAGGCCTGGGAGGGAGAGTGAAGGGGAAACAAATATAGGGTCAGTATCAGGTACTGGAGGGAACCAGAGAGCGGTACAGAGAGACAGAAAATCAAATAAAACTATGCAGCAATAGGGGGTGAGGAACTGGGGATAGCCACTGGAGGGTCATAGATGCCAGGGAAACAAGAGGCTCCCAGGACCCAACGGGGATGACTTTAGCAGAAATGTGCAGCAAAAGGGGAATAGAACCTGTAGAGACCACCTCCAGTAGAAAGGCACAGACTCCGGTTGAAGGATGGGGCCACCAACCTATCTTAAAAATTTTTAACCCAGAAATGTTCTTGTCCAAAGGAAGAACAGGGGAAAAAAATGAGCAGAGACTGAAGCAAGGGTCATCCAGGGAATGCTCCACCTGAAGATCCACCCTGTCTGCAGATAGCAAACCCTGACATTGTTGCTGTTGCCAAGAGGCACTTGCTGATAGGAATCTGGTGTGGCTGTTCCTTGGGAGGTTCTGGCAACAACTGACTAATGCAGACGTGGATATTTGGACTCCATGTATCATGCATCAGACTGAGCTTAGGGACCCTGGTGGGGGAGCTGGTGGAAGGACTGGAGGACCAGGGGGGATTGCAACCCCATAGGAAAAACATCAGCTGGACAGATCACCCAGTGCTTCCAGGGACTAGACCACCAAACAAGGAGTGTACCTGGAGGGATCCATGGCTCCAGATACATATGTAGTAGAGGATGGCCTTGTCTGATATTAACGGGAGGGGAAGGCCCTCGATCTTGTGGAGGTTTGATGCTCCAGCGTAGGGGGATGCAGGAGAGGTTGGGTGGGTTGGGGAGCACCCTCATAGAGTCAAATGGGAGGGGGGAGATGTGGGATGAGGGGTTTGTGGAGGGGTAACGGGTAAGTGGGATATCATCTGTGATGTAAACAAATGGAAGGGTTAATAAAAAGTAAAATAAATAAAATAAAACACTGGTTTTTAATGTTTTAATGTTATATTTGTAACTCATCAAGAGATCTTTTTAATCTTATTCCTTCATTATCATTCATATTTCCTATTACTTATTTAAACTTATTAAAATCAATGTTTCTGTTAATGTTGACAATAGCATAGCAATTTCCATTATTTTGGTTTTTACTGAAGAAAAGTGTTCTCACTAAAGAATTTCCTTGCTCATACAGATTGTAGATATCACCCTCATCCACACCATCAAATGTTTTCCTGTAAAGGCTTCTATCCCAGTTCTAAAATCATGAAATTTCTCACTCTGTGATCCTAGTTACTATTTATTTCCTTATAAGCTCAATCAATCCCTGGACACTAACATCTCTAGCACTGAATAGTAAGCTTAGATATAGGAAACAATATTTCAAAGATCTTAATTAAATAAACTTTGAGACACAAATCAAGAAACTTCACAATGTGATTTGCTTGTGACTTCAATTCAGGAAACCAGAAAGGAAGAATGATGGGGGGTTAATCAAGTAAAACCAAAAGAAGACTTTATTGCTTTGTTATGCAGCTGTTTCATTAGGTATATTAAGCAGAAATCCCTTGCTCATGCATCTTTTAAGTAGTTGGCAATATCTGAAAGATTAACCTTTCTTCTAATTGTCCTTTAAAATAAATGTTATATATACTTATCTGTGATAAGTACCAAGCAATGTTACCAGTATGAGTATTGTCAAACAGGCCAAAACTGCTGAGAGATTTCTCAATCCTTGTTCCCATTTTATTGCAGCACGAAAAACAATGGAATTCATAAAAATCACATATTCAAACCTCTAAAAGCCTATTATTCACAATACATTTATATTTCCCCCTAAAGTGTCCTCAAAGAGACAACAGTTTGCTCTTATTGAAAAATGTTAAGTGTTGAGCACAACCTAACATATTTAGTATTCATTTGGGCATTCTCAGATTTTCTTTCTTCTCTAACCAGGGTAGCTTCTCTATTTTATTATTGAAATACTTTCACAATAAATCTGTAACTCAGCTGGTAAAATGATCTACTGTGTAAAGTGGTTCCCCACAAACCGGGTGTGCTGATTTTCATAACCAAAACCTGCATAAAGTTGTAAAGAAAAAAAAAGATGCCAGAAAATTGTTTTCTTACCTCTATGCATGTATCAATGTGTGAGAAGCACACAAATACACACACACACACACACACACACACACACACACACGCACACACACACAAAATGCCAATATAACTTAACACTACTCATGCCCCATGCTTTCAACATGTATATGAATAAAATGTTATCCTATTTCTGTATATTACTCATTGATAAAATAGCACAACCTTAGTGTGGAAATGACAGTACATTATGAATTATTAGATCATGCGAGTTTCTAGAGATCAATAATTTGGAGCAGTCATGGTAAGCATTCCTTTTTCCTTATTATTTCTAAAATATTTTTGTTCTTTAATGCAGATTTCTACAAAGTTTATACTGGGAATCTAGAGATATTTAAGAGGTGTGTCTATTCACCTTTTATTTCCTATTAATTTATCTATTTAGGTTAGACCCTGCTTGCAGCTTCCCATCCCTCTATTTATCCTAGTCTTCTCTTTCTCCGTTTCTCCTTTCCTTTCTCTCTGTCTCTGTCTCCGTCTCTCTCTCATCTCCCCCCGCCCCAACCCCTTCTCCTCTTCTCATAAAAGGGGAGACATCCCATGGATATCAACCAGCCTTAACATATCAAGTTGCAATAAAACTAGGTACATCTTCTTCTATCTAGGCTGAACTAGGTAGCACAATTACAAGAAAGGGAGCCAGAGGCAGGCAGCATAGTCAGAGACAGCTCCTGCGCCTGCTTTAGGAATTCTACTTGAAGACCCTGCTGTACAACTGTTACCTACGTGCAGAGGGTTCAGTCCCATGATTGCTCTTTGGTCCAGTCTCTGTGAGCCTCCATGGGCTCATGTTAGTTTATTCTGTAGGGTTATTTTGTGGCCTTGACCTCTGTGGTTCCTTCAATCTTTCCTTATCCTCTTACACAAGATTCCCCAAACTTTACTTATTGTTTGACTGTGGGTCTCTGCATCAGTTTCCATCAGTTGCTGAGTGAAGTCTCTCTGGTTACAATTACACTAGGCTCCTGTCTGCAAGTACAACATAATATCATTTATTAGTGTCCATGTGAGGGCCATTCTGACTAGGGTCAGAAGAAATCTCAGTGTTGTCTTTGGCTGGAGACTAAGGACATTGAACATTTCTTCACATGCGTCTCAGCAATTAGAAAGTCCTCTGTTGAGAATTCTCTGTTTAGCTCTGCACTCCATTATTTAATTGGGTTATTTTGGTTGTTCGTATTTAATTTCTCGATTTTTTAAAATGTATTTTGAATATTAGCCCACTACCAGATGTATAGTTGATGAAAATCTTGTCCCATTCTATAAGCTGCTGTAATATCTTTTTGATAGTGTCTTTTATCTTAGAGAATATTTTAAGTGTTAGGAGTTCCCAAGTATTAATTGTTGATCTTAGTAACTGAGCTGTTAGTGTTCTGTTCAGGAAGTTATTCACTGATGGTGTGTGTTCAAGGCTATTCACCACTTTCTTTTCTATGAGATTTAGTGTATCCAGTTTTATGGTGAGTTCTTTGGTCCACTTGGACTTGCGTTTTGTGCATGGATCTCTGTGCATTCTTTTCCAGACAGACATCCAGTTAGACCATCATGATTTGTTGAAGGTGACTTCTTTTTCCATTGTATACTTTTGGAATCTTTGTCAAAAATCAAGTTTCCATAGATGTGTGGATTTACTTCTGGGCCTTTGATTCAATTCCATTGTGCAACTTGTCTCCTTTTATGCCTGTCCCATGTGGTTTTACTACTTTTGTTACTTTTGCTCTGTCTTACAGCTTGAATGGTGATACCACTAAAAGTTGTTTTATTGTATAAAATTGTCATAGCTATCCTGGATTTTTGTGTTTCCATATGAAGTATGTTAATGTTGTTTTAAGGTCTGTAAATGTTTGTGTTTGAATTTTGATGTGAACTGCATTGAACCTGTACATTGATTTTGGAGGGATAAACATGTTTGCTATGTTTACCTTACCAATAGATGAGCCTAGGGAATCCTTTTGTCTTCTGATATCTTCTTCAGCTTTTTTCACAAACATGAAGTTGTAGTGATACAGTTCTTTTATATGATTGATTAAGGTATTCAGAATATTTTATATTTGTGACAATTGTGAAGGGTGTTGTTTTCCTAATTTTTTTCTCAGCTTGCTTATCAGTTGTGTATAGGAAGGCTATTGATTTTTTGTTGTTTTTAATTTTCTATTCAGCCACTTCCTGAACATGTTTATCAATTGTTGGAGTTGTCTGCTAGAAATTTTGGGTCACTTCCATATACTATCATATCATCTGCAAAAAAATAATACTTTGACTTCTCCTTTTCAATTTGTATCCCCTTGTTCTCCTTTAGTTGCCTTATTGATCTAGCTAAAACTTCAAGTACTATATTGAATAGATATGGAGACAGTTATCTTGTCCTTGATTTTACTGAAATTATCTTGTTTCTCTCCATTTCATTTAGTGTTGGACATGTGCTTGTTGTTTATTGCTTTTATTGTATTTAAGTTTGAACCTTGTATTCCTGATCTTCAAGACTTTTATCATGAAGGGGTGTTGGATTTTTCAACATCTAGTGAGCTGAATACCTATAATTTTTTTCTTTCCATTTTGTTATATGATGGATTACATTGTTTAGTTTTCATATGTGCAAACATGCCTGCATTTTTGGGATGAAGCCTACTTGAGCATGGTGGATGATGTTTTTATGTATTCTTGGATTCTATTTCTAAGTATTTTATTGAGTATTTTTGCAAAATCTCCATAACGTTGATTGGTCTGAAATTCTCATTTTCATTTGAGTCTTTGTGTGGCTTAGGTATCAGGGAGACTATGATGGCATGATAAAATTAATTTGCCAATGTCTTCTGTTGTAACAGTCTCTAGTTTCATACGTGTATTAGTTGGGTTGTGCCCTGATAATATTGTTTCCATTAAGTAATCAACCAATTTAAACTCTGAAATTTACTGAAATGTGCAACACAATTTTGTTGGAACTTATTGCCACCTTTTTGTCTCTTGGAAAGCTAAATAACTGCATACTCACTCAATAAATACTATGCATCCCATTTAAATGATTTCTACTTAACATAATTCCTTTACATTATTTTGCTTTTTAAATAAAATCATTAATATTTGTATTTTACTGTATTTTAAAGTAAAACCAACTTGAAAGATTACACTTCATTCCATGTAAACATTGCTTTCTCTTTTTCTTGTTTTCATTAAAAATATCACTTATTTGTTTTGTTTATATTTCATCATCAATTTTATTTCAAGTCACATGATGTACATATTCTTTTATTTCCCATACAGTCTTCCATTTGTGAGTCCAATAAGCTGGTACAACCACTCTGGAAATCAGTCTGATAGTTCCTCAGAAAATTGGACACAGTACTTGACGACCCAGCTATACCACTACTGGGCACATACCCAAAAGATGCTCCAACATATAACAAGGATACATGTTACACTATGTTCATAGCAGTCTTCTTTATAATAGCCAGAATCTGGAAAGAACCCAGATGTCCTTCAACAGAGGAAAGGATACAGAAAATTTACACAATGGAGTACTACGCCACTATTAAAAGCAATGAACTCATGAAATTCTTAGGGAATAGAATGAAACTAGAAATATCATCTTGAATGAGTTAACCCAGTCACAAAAGAATACACATGGTATGCACTCACTCATAATTGGATATTAGCCCAAAAGCTCAGAATACCAAAGATACAATTCACAAACCATATGAAGCTTAAGAAGAAAGAACACCAAAATGTGCATGCTTCAGTACTTCTTAGAAGTTGCAACAAACTACTCAGGGAAGGAAGATGGTGGAAGGGACTTGCAAGGAAGAGAAAAGGCGGAGGAGAAAAGGGAGGGCAGGATCAGGTATGAGAGTAAAAGAGGATGTTATACAGAAGGTCAGGAATTTGAACAGAGCTGTATAGTAATGGGGTATGGGGCACTAGAGGTAGGCAGCAGCAAGTCTCAGATGCCAGGAAAGTAAGAAGCTCTCAGAACTCAACAGGGATGAGATTAGCTGAAAATTTGCCCAACAAAGGGAAGGGAGAACATGTAGAGACCATATCCAAAGGTTAGACAAGGCCCCTGGTTGGGGAATGGTGCCACCCACTCATTTCCAAATTCTTAACCCAGAAGGAAATACAGGGACAAAGTGTGGAGCAGAGAGTGAAGGAAAGGCCATCCAGAGACTGCCCTACCTGGGGATCCATCCTATATACAAACAGCAAACTCAGACACTATTGCAGATTCTATGAAGTCATTGCTGACAGGAGCCTGATATAGCTGTCTACTGAGAGACTTTGCCTGAGCCTGACAAATACAGAGGCAGATACTAGCAGTCAACCATTGGACTTAGCACTGGGTTCTCTATGGAGGAGTTAGAAAAAGGACTGAAGGAGCTGAAGGGGTTTGCAACCCCACAGGAGGTACAGCAATATCAACCAACCAGACCCTCCACTTCACACATGCACACATAGAGCTCCCAGGGACTAAATTACAAACCGAAGAGTACACATTGAGGGACCCATGGCTCTAGCCACAAGTTCCGGGAGGGAAACTAGGAAAGTAGTTCACATGTAAGATGTAAATACACAAGATATCCAAAAATAAAAATAAAAAAAAGTAAAATAGAAAATATGTCTTTCTTTACTTCATATTATTTGTACTAATTGTTGTGACTATCTTCCATTCAGAAAGTATTATCCTGAATTAGACTCTATGATAGCCTGTTTACAACATTTCCTTATGTTTCTAAAGTGTTCATATGCTTTGCTTTTAAAAACTCTAACATAAAATACTTCAAACTTTCTACTCTTACTTCTTTTTTTGTAGTGAATCCATATATAAACATTAAATGAGATCCCAAAGTGAATTATGTCCAAATATTATATGCGACAAAAACCTATCTCCTAAATCTCAAAATTATATATTCAGTTACTCATTTATTTCCATAAGTATTTATCAAATTTCTGAAATATAACCAAAATAAGTTTTGGTTTTATACACATCTACTTACCTATTTTCAGCCTTAATTGAGTCATCAAAATATTTAGGAATTTAAGTCAGTGGAAAAGAGCTTGTCTACTCACACAAAGCGCTGGGCTTAATCCCTAGTACCTAGGGTTAGAAAAAGACAAAATTCAAAGTTAATGAGCTGGAACATTTTTACAGCATTTTTAAGTCCTAAACCCTGAGCTCTTTAATTAATTCATTTTAATTTCATTTCTTATTCATCAATCATGTATATAGATTATTCTCCAGATATGATCACAAATCAATCTACTTTCCCTACCTGCCCTGATAGCACTCCAGCAGGGTTGTCCTATCATGTCTAGACATCTTTCCTATATTTCCTCAAAGATTCACCTCAGCCAGTCCTTTCTCTAAGAACCATCAGGATTTTTTACTTTTAAAAAATTATGCATGTAGGGGTATGTGAATGTGTGTGTGTGTTTCTTACTTCAATCATGTTGGCCTTGAGTAGAAACTCATTCTTGGTGATAAGCAGCTTGAGACTCTGAACCATCTTTTAGATAAATCTTATTATCTTTAAAACTAGCAAAGTAACTGATACCATTCTCTTAAATATTCAATAATGGATTCACATTGAACTTTAGATAAAGAGCATTCTTTTATCATACACATAATCCTACCCATAACCTGGCTTGGATTTTTGTCTCAAAAACTTATTTTAGGTACACCTTCCCTTTACTTATATTACTTTCATGCAGAAGTGGATAATTTGAGGCTTGTGGATTTTGAGTGTCACTTAGATTTATATACATTTCCACATGTCTGACAAAAAGAGCCCTTCTTGATATTTTTACTCTTGATATCTTTAAGTATGTCTTCATACTTCTTCATTCTGGGAAAATGTATCCTTCCAACTTTAGGGTAAGCTAACAGCAGAGAAGAATGGTGGCTTTGAAACTATTAAAATACTATGTGTTTCCCATCTATTAACCAAAACTAAATTGGCAAAATTGAAATTTCTACTCTAATAATACAATGCACACTGCTGAAATTTCAGTAAGAAAGTATGAAAACTCATTAAAACTCTATAGAGTTCTGAACTAGAGGTGTTGTTCTTTGTAATAACTACTATTTTCTCTTAATAAAGATGTGTGGTTTTATTGAGAAATAAGAGGATTACATGTAACTATCTAAATATCGGTTCGTGCTGAGAAATCTTAACCTCTACCAATCTGAGCCTTTCTTTGTTCAGAAAAACAACTCTTGAGATAAGTACTGACTCTTGTCTTCATATGAGATGTACACTGTCAATTCACCAGAGAACTCTAACCATATTTTTACCTTGATAGGGAAATCTGCTGTCATTTGTCATTTATCACTAAGCTTGCTCTGTTGTTTACAGTATTGCAAAGGTGAGGAGAAAAACAAAAGACACACTCGAGGGATTCGTCTGCATTATAAAAATAGAGCAGAGAATATTTATTTCTGTAAATGAAAAATATTCCTGTGTGTTTAATATACAATCAGAGAGTGTCCCTGTGGGAAGAATATAATTATGAATCCATTAATATGCAAACAAAGTATATATAAAAAACGTGAAAATAATGTAACTAAAGGCAGTGTCCCTAGTCTGCTGAACTCTATTAGTTACTGACTGTCCTCAAAAAACACTGGAGTCACAGTTTGTGCTTTTGGCAGAATGCCTTCCATTCAGTTCCTAACGCGAAGGACGGTCTGACTTGGTGCCCTTTTATGCTTTTCTATCTGCCAAGAGTGCATTTTCTTGGGACCTTCATGAAGCCTGCTTCATTTTATCTTCCAAATCTCAGTTTAAATATCATCATCTCGGATAGGACTTCTCTAAACACATTTTTAATTAGACCTTCCCTTGCCAGTTTCTATTACAGACCATTTTAATGATTTTGATTCTACCTTTGTACATTTCTTCTCTCATAATGATTTGTGTCCATGCTTAATGTCATTATTAGATTATAAGACTTTTGATATTTATATGGTGAGTGTATAGAAAGGCTTTTAATCATTGCCTACCAAGTTTTTAGTGAATATGTAAAGTAGTCTAAACCTAGCTGCCCTCGGAGTCATATGTCATAGATCTTTCAGGTTAGAGTCCACAGTTCCTGGAGCACAATGTGCCTTCATGTTCTGACGAGACTGATACACTCCCTCAGGCAGTGAAGTATTCATGCCTCTTTGTGTTTCTCTCTATATTCCATTAGTGGTCAAAAAAGTATGAAATCTCAACAGGTCAATTGGTCTTAGACATTAATCTTATATAGTCTGTACACTTTGCAAACATCATTGTTTCCTAGCCATTACAACTGTATGGATCATGGCAATTGCCATTATATTCTGTTTCTGACAAAGGTAGAAAATGTCTGATTGGTCTCGATAAAATCTGACAATCTTGCTGTGGCCCCTCCAACCAGAGGCTGGTTTCATTCCTTGCAGCCAGATGAGGTGACTTTGGCCTGGTAAGTAAGCACAAGTGCCTACATGTATTTTTGTATAGAACCGTAACATCTAATTCTATTAGTTGAAACAAAGACATTAAGGTAAAGATTAGAGATTACCTCTATGAAGTTCATTATTATAAAGTAAGTAAGAAAAAAGATTTCAGAGAATTGGAACCACAATAGCATCAATAACATATGGTTCTTTCAATTTCTTCTAAAACTTAAATAAAGATAGGCTGGTTTGTCAAAAATTCTAGATGGAAATATGTAGATGGAGGTGTCATCTCCCTAACTGGTTCTTGATTGCATCAATAAAGATGGCAGAAGCTAATTGCTGGGTGAAGAGAAAAAGGTGGAATTTTTGGGTCCTAGGAGGGGACACAGAGAGGGAGAGGGGAGCAGACGCTAGAGTAGAGGGATCAATCTCTGAGCACTGACAGTTTATAGCTGTCAAGTCATCTGGTTAGTTTTAAAATATTAAGGCTATCTGGTGTTTTCCATCAGCGGCTAAGGTGGGCAGGGGGAGAAACAGGCAGCCCGAGGAACAGGCACTGAGGAACAGGCAATGATCTCTGCACTGAGCTGTACTCTGCACTGGGCACGGAGCAAGTGTGGATTTTTATGTGGTGGGGTGGTGCGGAGGGCAGGAGAGAGCAGGGTGTGGCCAGAGAGGGTGAGTGGGTTAGCACCCTCAGAAAGGCAAAGGGGAGGGAGAAGAGGGAGTTTGTGAGATGGAGGGGTAACCACGATGTGGAATATCATTTGAGATGTAAAAAAATGAAATGATTAATTAAATCAAATTTTAAAAAAGGAAGCACATTTCATAAGTAAAATTAATTACATGCAACAGAAATATTTTTATTATTAGATAAAGAAAATCAACTAAAAACATTTCCACCTAGAACTTATGAATTTTATTTTCATTTTGAAATAAAACTCTACAGCTTAGAAGAGTTGCAGAGTAAATCTACATGCATTTTCTTGTATATACATGTGTATATGTACATATATTTCTAGGTTTTACATATTTATCATAGTCTTATTTTTCTTTAAGTGTTATTGAAATATTACATAAAAAGAATCTATTAACATAATATGCATAATATTTATATAATATAAAATTCAGTCTTTAGTTTTATATTAATGTTAAAATTTAAAGTTTTAAATTCTTGCTTAGGTTGCTTTATGTACCTTTTTCTAATTATATATTTCTTTCATGTGATATCATCCATGTACTAGAGACAAATGAGGGTAGAATACTACATCTTGAATAATTATGCTCATAATATAAATGAACTAGAATTTGAACATTATTAATTGTATTTTGATCTTTTTTAGACAAAATGCTTCACTCTCAAAAATGTTATTGTAGCTAATTCATGACTTTGGAAAGATAATAATATTGCATGGTAAATGCTTATTAGAGAACATACAAAGCAAGGGGAAGTGAGAACCACAGGATGTGAAAATTTCTTTTGCTTCTATACATAATTTTATATTTATGCATATATAAATGTCTCTAGAAATTTTTTTGCATTTTTTACTGTAACTAAATAAAAGAGAGATAATAGTCAAAAACAAACAAATAGAAACATTGCAAAAACCTGCAACTACTTCTCAGTTTTATTTTTATTTTTTGCTGCCAAAAATAGTGGCTATAATCTTCATAATTAAGACTTACTTTGACTGGTTTTGATGGCTCACCAATTGAGTGATCAAGATGAACATCACTGGGTTAACTAGATACTTGTTAACTTTGTTCTTTTATTCTGAGTGCATTTGCTTTAAAATTGGTAAAAATAGGTTTGTCCTAATAATCACTTCAGTTTAAACCACATTCTTCTTTGATCATATTAGATAATGGAGCTTTATCTTAATTCTCCCCACCAGGATAATCTCATGTTAACTTACCTTTTGCTCTGATATTATAGAGGTCTCAAAATTACTCTAACCACTACAAGATGAAACTTCAGAAGGAATTTTGCTTCTGGGATGAATGACATATGCAGAGTCTAAAATCTCAGGGACATGTGGACTTTATATTTCAAAGAAAACATCTTATGAGCACACTCTAAATCCCCTGTTAAAACTATTCTAGTTCCAGGCATAGGAAAGATCTCAAGCTGGGCTTACAAGCTTCTCTGTATGCATTTAGAATTGGCTTTTGCTCCTTTTAAGTAGGAACTCAGCCATCCTAAAAGAAGAAATACGCTAGAACAAAGTGCTAAGAGGGACAGGTGACATTTGGAAACAGAAAAAGCAGACACACTAAGAAACAGATTTATGTCTTCTTTTTTTATTATTCATTTATTTTTTGAGACAGTTCTCAGTAAACATCCTAGTTATTCCAGAACTCAAAGATCTACCCTGTTTCTGTCTCCAAATTGTAGAATTAAAAACATGTGATACCAGGCACTGTAATATCAAATAGACTGAACATATCAAGAGAGAGGTACAAGGAGAGAGAGAGAGAAACAGAGAGAAAGACAAAGACACACAGAAAGAGAGATGGAGAGAGTGTGCATGGGAGGATAGTTCTGTGAGGGCACAGGAGGTGATACAGCTATTATAGGGGAGAGAGTGATGTATTTACTAATGTACATTACTTGTATGCATGAAATTCTCATCAATTAAAACCAAGTAACAGCAACAGAGCAGAGGTACTGTGCAGTAAATGATTCCCTCCCTCCTACAGGCTCTGTGCCTTGCACAGGCATCTCCAGAGGTCCACCCTCATTCAGCTTCACTGACCCTGAGGTCAATTATCTCAGCTCCTTTGACAAATTTCCCTTGTCCTGCAACTTATGGAACTATTGTTTTCTGACAAATTAACAGGTTTCTCATCGCAACCTGTCCTTTCACCTTTAAGTCATTGTGAAATGTGGCTAAACATCCAAGCCATTTTGAAAAATTCAAATGAATATTGAAGCAGGCATTCAATATGACCAGTGAGCCTTATATAAATTCGTATCACAGGTAACTCACCTGTTACTAATATGGTGCCCTCAAGAAAAAGAAATGACATTTGAGAAAAAATTCGACTTATAAATATAGCATAAACATCAATGACGAAAGGCAAAAAGATACTCCTTTTAACTTTGTTTCCATTTTTACTTATTCTATCTAGCTTTTGTAAAATCACAAAAATGCATACTAGCTTCAGATGACAATAAAATAATCCAATTATGATTTACACAATTCACTTTTAAAATAGTGTTAAGTAAAACATTCCATTTCCTAATACCCATTTTTCTTCCCCAAATAGTGTTTAGGTTAAGAGTCTATAATTTAAACCAAAGCTGATCCTTACCTAGGGTCTTGACTGCACTTATAAAACCTTACTATATTCAGAATGTTAGGTCAGAGAGTAGGTGGCAAGATTGCTGTAAAACACAGAGCCATTATTACACTTTTAGTTTTGTGCTTCCCTTTAAATATATGATTTCATTACTATATAATTTATTTGAATAATGTTTTAAGTGGAAAAGACTCAGTAATAACATTGTAGGTTTACCCGGGAGCTTGCTCTGTAACAAAGTGGCACATATTTGTTCTGCATTGCTCGGCACGATGATGGATGATGGCAATTACTGGAAAGAACAATATTAGTTTTACAGTTATTGTTATTAACTTAAAGTGCTAAGAATAAAATCTCATATTTCATAAGGTACTCCAATCCCCACCAAAATATGTGACAGAGGAACATTTTACAATCCCTGTTTTCACACTGGCTGCACAACTAGATACTGGCAGAGTCAAATCATTTATATCTCCTATTACCAGCTTGCAAAAGCCATTGAAAATATGGAGCAAGTGATGGATATTTTTGTGGCAGATGTTGTTTGATTCTCTTTCACTGTATTAAATTTGCCATACATTGGCTCTGTTGCAGTTTATTAAAGTTTCATAAAGAGATTAACAGTAGAATAACAAGGCATACAACTTGCTTACCCTTGCTCTCCACTGACAAAAGTCATTTATTTATTCATACATCATGAAAATCATAAATAAGGAATGTGTGTGCAGTCAGTAAATATTTAAGGAGGTAGTATGAGTATTTTACAAAATTTAAGAATTTTAGACAAACTATTAGAGAGTCTACCCTCTTCTATAACTAAGATAAATATCTACTGTAGGCTTCTTTTCTGTGTATCCCAAAATGTTAATTCCCCAGGGGTTTGGATTAAGAGATGGCACTTTAGTGAGACATGAGTAATGAAAGAGTGTTCTCAGTATTATTTAAAAGTTTCAGGTAGTCCTTCATACCTTCAACCATAAAAACAGCATGCAGAGCAATGGGCCACAGTAGAAGAACCTTCACTAGACATCAAACTTGTGATGCCTTAATTTTGGACTTTCAAACATACAAAAGGTTAGACATATGTTCCTCATTTTATAAAGTCTTTGTGTAATTTGTTCTGTTACAGTAGTGATGAGGACTAGAATAACATTTGAACAAAATGGTTTTGACACATTTAAATATAATCTATTCTGTTTAAAAAGTTTGTTACACTACATTTTAGAGCTAAGAAGATTTGTAAAGTATTTAAGAGCAATGATATTAGAAATAAACTATCCAGTATTAGATAGCTTGGGAAACATACTTAAGTCATGTTCCTGATCTTCACTTATTTTACTGAACTTTGAAAACTTAACAAATTTATTAACTAATGCATATAAAAACATGAGACGTAATGTTTGCTGAGTGATAAAATATGCACCTGTGTTCTCAGTGCTTGGGAGGCTGAGGCAGCAGTGTCCTGATTTCACAATGTATGAGTAGATGAGTTGTCACACAATTATCTATTAAGATCAAGATCATAAGTTTAGTACTTACATTGAAAAGCAGCAACATGAAAATTAAACACATACTTTTGTTTCATTTCTGAAGCCAATTATGTTAATAAAAAATTTTTTCATGCATATGTGTGGTAGTTAACATGTGTATACACCAAATATATTTTTAAATTATTTTTATTTTATTTTATTTTATTATTATACTTTAATCTGTTTTTTTTTGTTTACAATCCAGTCAATATCCCTGTTCTTGTCTGCCCTCCAGTTGTTCCTAATCCCTTTCCTCTTCCCTCTGTCTCCAAGAGGATGTTTCCACTTCCCCATCCCAACCCCACTAGTCCTCCTCACTCCCTGATGCCTCAAGTCTCTCAGGGATTTGGTGGATCTTCTCTTACTGAGGCCAGACCAGGGAATCCTCTGCTGTATATGTGTCAGGAGCCTCTTATCAGCTGGTGTATGCTGCCTGATTGGTGGCTCACTGTCTGAGAGAGTCTCGGAGGTCCAGGTTAGTTCAGACTGGTGGTCTTCCTATAGAGTCGCCCTTTTCCTCAGCTTCTTACAGCTTTTCCCAAATTCAACCACAAGGGTCCCTAGCTTTTGTCAATTGGTTGGGTATATATATCTGCATCTGATTCTTTCAGCTGCTTGTTGTGAATCTGAGAGGGCAACCATGCTAGGCTCCCGTTTGTATGCACACCATAGTATCAGTAATAGTGTCAGGCCTTGGAGTCTCCCCTTGAGCTAGACCCCAATTTGGGCCAGTCATTGAACCTCCTTTTCCTCAGTCTTTTCACCATTTTTGTCCCTGCAGTTCTTTTAGACAGGAATAGTTCTGGGTCTAAATTTTTGACTATGGTATGGCATCCCTCCACTTGAAGCCTTGTCTTTCTACTGGAGATGGATTCTAACAGTTCTGTCTTCCCACTGTTGAACATTTCATTAGGGTACCACTCTTTGAGCCCTGAATATTTCTTACCTCTAAGGTCTCTGGTACATTATGGAGGAAACCCCACAATATTTATGAGAAAATCCTGCAATATATACTCAATATATATATATATATATATATATATATATATATATATATATATATATATTTGAGTCTATTTTAAGCAAACTCCTTATAAAATAGAATAAAACTTCATATCCAATGAAAATTACCCCATTTCCTCATTTTAATTCTGCTATAGATAGTGAAATGACAAATAATAAACTCAGTCATTCTCCATGAAGATAAAACAAGGAAAAACTGTTTTGGCATGAAGTCATACTTTTACTCATAAGTATACGTTGACTGATAGAAATGTGATCAGTACTAAAATGAAAAGGCTTAGGTCACTTTGTCCCAGGTTAAATTGGGCGATGAGGTTGGTGATGTAGCGGCCACCATGAAGCTGTGAGGGTGAAATGACAGAGCCTTGTTTTGTGATCATATTCCAAAATGGCTAAGTCAAACTGGAACAGCAGGCTTTTACACTTACACCCAAGTTCCCCAAAATGACAACTCTGAGACTTAATGTTTAACGAATAAATGCCTATGAGAAAAAGTTTTGGCTTGTTCTCCAACTGGATCATAAGTACCCACTGATTCTATTCTAAGTTCTGCCATCAGTACTTTGGTTACCTCACCTCTGTTTCACTGGTCTGTCTCTTCATTCTGTAGCTCCCAGGAAGAAGGTCCCTTAGGCCTGCCGAATTCTTCTCTTTCCTGGAACTCACACCTCCCTATTTTCTGCCTAACCTAATAGGTCAACAACATTTTACTGACAAGTGATATTGTACATATATTGCACAAGAGATTTTTTTTTTCTGTAGAGGACATGACATCTCTAGATTTTCTGTGAAATAAAAAAAGAAGTAACTATGTGCTCTATTTACAGTGCTGTCTGTAAGAACTTATGTCATAGTTTTGACTTTAGACATGTATCTAGCTAAGTACCTTGTTCTACTGTTGCCACTTAATATTACAGCAAATAAAAAGGAAAGAATTACTGTAAACAATGCCTTCTTTGTCTTTTAAAAACAAAACTAACAGATTAAAATAATCAGAATATCTGATTTATTTTCCATTTTTCTAAGCTTTAAATATTTATTGCACATTCAGAAAAAAAAAAACAGTAGAGAGTAGAATTACAGGTCTGGGTGCTTTCTCCAGATGTCTGGGTAGTATACAGTGGTGTTAAAGAACATCAGTTGTATTATGGAGCATTTACTTGTAAAAATGCAAATGTGACTGTTGATGTAATCTGGGAGTAGCTCAGAGTGGAGAACGAGTATGATGAAAGTACACACTGTGAAAAAAGTTACATGAAGCAAAATGAACAAAGTGTATTTGAGTATTCATACAAACATATCTGAACTAAAGCCAGTATTTGTCAAAAAGGACTTCATAAATTTCAAAAGCTATACTGCTTATGGGGATATACCCAAAAGATGTGCCACCATACCAGAGGGACATGTGCTCCACTATGTTCGTAGTGACCCAGAAGCTGGAAAAAAAAATCAGATATCCCACAACAGAAGAATGTATATAAAAAAATGTAGTTCATTTATACAATGGAATACTATTCAGCTACTAAAAATGAGGACATCATGAATTTTTCAGACAAACTGTAGGAACTAGAAAATATCCTGAGTGAAGTAACTGAGACCCAAAAGGGTATACCCAAAAGGATACCATATACATGGTATATGCTTGCTAATAAGTGCATATAAGCCAAAAAGCACAGAATACCTAGGATACAACCCACAGAATTTAAGTACTTTAACAAGCAGAAAGGCCAAGTGTGGCTGCTGCATTTTGACTTAGAATGGGGAAGAAAATAATCACCAGAGGCAGAAACACTAAGGGATTTGGGTGGGAGAGGGAAAGGAGATGGGAAAAGGGAACAGGATCAGGTAAAGGGGTGGAGGGAGAGGGAAGCCTAGAGCACTAGCAGAAAGAATGGAAACATACAGCATCAGAGGTGGGAGGCAGGAAGACACTCCAGAAAGTATCAGAGATTGGGGAGGTGAGAGACTCAAGAGTCAATGGGATTGACCTTAGATGAAGTGTCCGACAATGGGTAGAGGGAACAAGAAGAGAGTTCATCCCCAGCAGATAGAGAGGGCCTCAAGACTCTACCAAACCACAGTCAAAATTTCTGACCCAGAAATGTTTCTGTCTAAAGAACTACAGGGACAAAAATAGAGAAGTGACCGGCCCAACTGGGGAACCACCTCATGGGAAGATAACAAGGTCTGTCACCATTAGTGATGCCATGATGTCCTTACAGACAGGAGCCAAGCATGGCTGTCCTCGAAGAGGCCCAACCAGCAGCTGACTAAGACAGATGCTGATACTTAAATCTAACCATTGGGCTGAAGACTGAGACCCCTATGGTTGAAATAGGGGAAGGATGGACAAGGCCAAAGAGGAGAGTGACTCTATAGGATGACCGCCAGTTTCAACTAACCTGGACCTCTGCGAGCCCCCAGACACTAAACCACCAACCAGGCAGCATACCTGAGCTGGTCCGACTCACCTCCCTGCCCCAACACACACATATATAGTAGAGGGTTGCGTGGACTGGTCTCAGTGGGAGCCGAAGTGTTGAATCCTTGAGAAACTTGAGAACCCAGGGAGGGGGTGTCCTAGTGGTGGGGGAGCATCACCTCAGGGACAGGGGAAAGAAAGAATGGGATGAGGAACTGTGGGAGGGGGATGGGGAAAGGAGGCAATGCCTGGATTGTAAATAAAAAGAATTCTTATAAAAAAAAAAGAAAAGAAAAGAGAACCGTGAATAGAAGCCCACATAGAAGAAAATCTTTGTCAGATATATGTCTGAGAGACGATTAATATTTAGAATATATGAAAGTCTCAAAATTCTTGTCAAAACAAACATTATTTTATCTTAGAATGCAATAGATCAAAGAAGCAACTAACAACAAATGGTTGATGGGAGGAGGAAAAAAGAGAATACTCATTTACAGTTTGTGGGATTGCAAGCTAGTCCACCCATATATGGATCCATATTGGGAACACTCAAAATACTCAAACATTCTACTGTATGACCCAGCTATACACCCACCTTGACATTGTTCCAATGGAGTGGATATGCAACTCTGTAGATACTTGTCCCGTTATGTTCATTGTTTCTGTATTAACAAAACTAAAAACGAAATCAACCTAAACATATGTTAAGATGGATGGATTATGAAAATATGGTAAAAAATACAAAATACTATTCAGACAGAAATATAAATGAAATAAAGAAATTTATAGGTAAAAGAATGGTTCTAAAATCGATCATATTGCATGAGGAAATAAAGAACTAGAAAGAGGGATTGTTGCCGGCTGACTGTCATCTGAGAGTACAAGTTCTCAATCCTCAGATGCAAGTATATGATCCATAGTATATTTACTGATTCCTAGGCGTTTGAAAGGCTTCTTAAGAAATTAGTTGAGCTCAGAGTGTAAGACTACTCCCTTATCTCCATAAGATCTGGATTTATTTTCTAGTACCCATGAGGCCTCTCACAACTCTTTGTAACTCTAGTTCACAAGTTCATCACCCTTCCATGGCCTCCACAGGCATGTGGCAGTCATGTGATACACATACATATTTGTAGTAAATTATACATAATATAAAAGTAAATGAATTGCTCTCTTTTTAAACCATGGGCATATGTGCTAGTATGTTTGTGTGTATGTGTTTATAAAACTACTTCAAAGTATGAAGGTGATATAATTAGAAGAATGTGATAACAAAGAATATTGGGGAGATCTCTACTAAAAGAACATCATATATGTGTATGAATTCTAAAATAAATAAAATTTGTGAATATATAAATTACATTATAAAAGGTGGCTTTTTACCTATAAAAAGCATTTCTATTTCTTATGGAATTATGACAGTTACTAGATCTTATAGTTCTTAATTTTTTCAACTAATTTATAGCAATTTCCTACATCATTTATTATCAACATGAAAAAAAAAGTAACAGTGAAAAGTCTACCCTCTTTCCAATGGTACTTACCAATGACTGTTTGGAAGCACTTCATTAATACAGTAGATCCAAGGAGACATTAAAGCTTAACATTTTCTCGTTTTATTCTTGGATTTATTTAGGCAATTTACAAGTTGGCTTGGCCTTCATACTTCCTGGACTTTCACTTCTTTGCCCCTCCCAGTGGTCAAGCATGGTAGTACATATGCAACCACCAGCACCCTGGTGACATTGGCCTAGGGCTGATTCGGTGACATTGGATGATTTTTCTATCTATTTTCTAGTGGTGAGATTATTAGAACATTCCATCATGATGAGATTTTTAGGTGAGTTATAGGTATCAGACTTTGGTTCCCATATTTACTTAGCAAGTGCGTTATCAATGTGTTTATTTTTTCTATGCCAAACATGTTTTAAACAAGTCAAAGAATACCAATGCAAGATTTAGTTAATTTTTAATAAAATGTGCTTTGTTGTTTGAAACCTTTAACAATTGCATGCCAGTCATTCACATGCTTTATTTAGATAATTTCTACTCAAAGAATAAGCCCTGATTATATGTTTTTAAATTTGTTATATAGTACAAATTATATTGAATATTCTGAATATATTTAAATAGATTGAAATTATTTTCTCTAGAGATAATTACAAAGAATAACTCAGTGATGAGCTCATGTTGACAGACACGTTCAACACAGTCTTTGGGCTTGTTTTCCATATTGACTAAAATCTCCATATGAGGATATTAGTTTACTATTTGACACTATTTAGCTATTAGCAGAAAGCTCCTTTGATACAGGATGTTACAGTTTTGCATCTAAAGCATAAATGGTGATTGTAATGCTAGCCACCCAAATTAGGGAACTTTCAGTTGTGGTGTGGTCAGTAGATGGCAGGCTTGTATCATACATGATCTACATTTATGCAGCATGCTTATTTGTTTGGGTTCAGAATTATTTGTTGAGTGATGTTAGAAACTCAATGTCATTTGCATCATTTTCCCAATGCTTTTTTGTTTTGTATTTTAAAATAACATGCCCAGAGGAAAATAGGGTTGACAAATATGTACATACACAGTACAGTTTTACTTTAACTCAAATGGTGGAAAAATATGAAATGAAGAATAAAAGTTTTTTTCATCTAACATGAAATATACAAGAAACAATTAATATAAGAAATGTTTTGAGTGGGCTTTATGCAATCTACTGTATGTTGATATTTCCTCATTTCACCCTGACAGTCTATTCACACTTTGATAGTGTGACAAAGATGAATAAGAAATCATTCATTTTACGTGACGTAACAGAAAACATGATACTTCTTATACAATATTATAAAACTGATCAGAGATTTAGTTTCATTATATATGGGAGATAGTAGAGCATGTCCAAAGGCATTAATTGTCTGTAGATTCCAGCATAATTAAAATAAAATTTATTATCATCTAAATATTTTCTCTTTCTTAATATCTAACACTATCAGATATTCAGTTACACAGTCACAGACTAAGTAACACTGCATTGAGTGATAGTTGGGCAGATGTAGCTTCCACTTTCATTTTTATCACCCATGTCATACATGGACCTCCTAAGCATAGACTTTGAGAAAAAGACTGCCTTTGCATTATGAATTGAGCTAAACTTATTGACACAGTAAATAGCAAAAGATGTTTTGATAACAGTGTAGGATTTATGATGATGACCTCTTTTTCTGTTTGCTTCCATGATTCTTTTGTCTGCCCCGCTAAAATCTGAATGAGTACCTGTAATGATCTACATGTGTTCTCAGGATATAGGTGTTCAGAATATGCTTGTCATGCTGCACTGCCTTGGGTGTACATTTACACTAAACTGTTAGTAAGTAGTAGTTATCGATATTACTGTGATTATTACTGTCATTGCTTGCTTTACTTAATGGCCATTCTTTCAAAAATTGAGAAAAGTTATGATCTTTCTTTTCACTAAAAATTTCTCATGGATTGTTTTCCAGGTGTTTGAAAACTTAGATTTACTCCTGCCTTTTACCATGTCAGCAAATACATAGTCTCTCTCTTTTTTTTCTATATTATTCCCAAGTGAATAGGTCTTCGTTGTCATTTCCTACTTTCTCCTCATACTTGCTGATTTGAGCACCCCACTGACAATCAGTTTTGGATTCAGTAGGAACTTCACAAAATCAAGAATCATGGACTCTTGCCGCAAATCTCCTGATCCAGGTTCACCTGAACTTCAGGTAGTCATAGATAATTTGATGAACACCACCATCCTAAAACACTGTGTAAAATGAAATGAAGAAACAAAGCAAATCTTCATCCACTTGAGTTTACTAAAATGTGTTTATTTTCAAGTTCAAAGAAAGCTAAAAGCACAGGAATTTCTTTCTTCTGGTTCCAGCAACATTTTGTTCCTGTCAAAATGACTGCTTACTGTTGTCACATAGTATATATACATATATGTATACATGTATGTATGCTATGAACCATGAGTAAGCAGTCATTTTTATATATTAAATATATACATATGTGTATATATATGTATATATGTGAATATGTATGTGTATATGTGTATGTGTATGCATATGTAATTACATGACACTCAGGGTGAATCTGAATACCAAAAAATTAGGAGGAAATCTCTCTAAAGATAATACAGAAGAAAACCTTCTTTTATGTTGTTCTTTATTTACATACACACAGACACACACACACAATCCTTTTCTTGCTGTCATTTTCCATTTCTTATTGCTCACTAATGAAAAAATCTTAGATATTACTTCAGGAAATGTATAACTAATATTCTAAAATGATTTGATAGAAAACCTGTTAGAAAGTACAAGAAAAATCTACTCACACAATTCAATAATATGATTTACTGAAATATAATATGCATATCTCTATGGTATAAAATGTAGTTAAATATATTATAAAATGAGACGATCAGTAGAAAAATGACTTCCTGAACTCTATTATCCTAAGAGTAAAGTAGTAATTAGACTAGGTCATCTGTTTTACATGGACAGAAACCATGCTGTGCTGTAGTTATGTAACTGGTAATTTGTTTCCATACTGTTTTGCTCATTGTTACTAGAGCTTTGGCGTCATACACACTGTCACATGACAACTCCCTTTAGTTAGCTTCCAACTTCCCAGACACAAGAAAATATGAGAGTCGATCTTTATTTCTATAGTACTGTTTATGTTTTTCGTTATAACTTGAATATTGCTCTTACTTTGAAGACTTGTAATGTGTTGCAGCACATGTCTTATTATCAAACTAACTTATGTAAACAACATGTACTTACCATGTAGTAGTGAAACGAAATTTCAGTGTTTTATCATTTTTGCACTGTTTGATAAGGACACAGGGACAAAATCCTGGTAAGCAACTGGACATTCTCAAGTTCTCATAAAAATTTTGATGGAGATAAACTTGAAACAATGGGTCATTTTCTATTTTTTTAGTTCCTTTGTTTCTTTCAACACCGAAATCCACTAAGCTATTTCTAGCCCCAAATTCTTCAACTGGGATAATCAAAATGAGTTTAATGAAACCCTGTCAAGCAAATATCACATTATGAATAATAACATGTATCTCGAAGGTTATATCTAATGGAAAGAAGGATCTGGAAAGCTAAGCGAATTAGAGGTCATAGCTCAATGTAAAATTGCCATGGAAACAGCTTTCATGACCAATTTGTGGGGAGATGTCAAAAGGCAGTAACCTGTGACTCCTTTTTCCAAAGCTCTGTCTATGAAGGTTACAGGTTCTATATCTGCTTTCATGATGACATTTGTCTATGTTTTTGTAGGTTTCTATTCTGACAAGCACAAAACCCTGCACCAAGTTGAACCTGTCCTTTGTGATGAGGCTGTTGAACAGAACAGCAGCAGAGCAGTCTGCCTTTTCTCGCTCCACATTCAGCTAAATGCCAACCCAGGTCCCTTTGAGATGGTGAACCTGGGGAGGGAGTCAGCCCTCAGTATCCAAACTTCTTCAGAGAACCATGTGCAGTAATTCTATGATTAAGGTCATGCTCTCCATCCATGGCTTCCTTTTTCCCACTAGCTAAAATGTATTTATCTCCTATCTAATTTAAGCAAATTAATTAATGAATATGAAAGTAATGACATCTAAGGTATTTTTTTAATCACAGTATATCATGATACTAAACTATAAAGTGTATTTAAAATGTATTTGCTTGGTAGGATAGAGAATAATTTTATAGTACATAAATATATTGTGCTTTTTATCCATTTGTAGAAAACATTGTTCTAAAGTCTAAATTGCAGAATATTCATGTTATTTTCAACAAATGATGATACATATATATCTTAAATAATTCCATACAAAATAGTAAGACTACAATATGATTTTCACTATTGCTTCTTTAAAAATAGCTGCAATGCATTTTCACATACCATATTAAATATGTGAAGAAGAAATTGTTACAATGTTTCAAAAGCTCTAACAGTCTATGTAAATACTTAATGCTTCAAAAGTGGAATCAAATTATATCTGTCACTTTAAATATTTGATATTTTAAGATGCAAAATGCAAACTTAATTCCTTAGATTTTATAAATTATACATTAAATCTTTATAAATTTATTCTCTAAATGTTATTATATTTTTACAAAAATACTATCTATTTCCTTGAATAAATTGTCTACTAAAAACAGTGTAGTAAATGAAAATTTCTTGGTGTTATGTACATGAAAAGTATCAATATCTCCTGAAATATCTATTAATTTCAGTGTGAAAAGCAGAAGTGTTGAGAATTCATTATCTCCATTATTAATTTAAATTAGTTTTGAGATTTTTAAAGAATTTAACTCTTAAAAATTGTCAACAGTGAAAAATTAGTTTCATTTAGTGTTTTAAAAGAAGAATGTGTAGTAAAAGAAAAACTACCTTCCCTTATCATAATGAATCTTCATATGTATAGTGTGGCACTTTTTAATCATTAAATTAAAATGTAGGAGCCCTGAAAATCTGAATAATTTTTCAATGACAAACTATGGTTGGAAAGGTGGAATAAATTTACTGTGTATCAACCTTTACAGCACTAGGCTAAAAACATGGATGGAAATAAATTTAGATCTCATTAGACAGTCATATACCAGATATAATGTAAAAATAACTTTCATCACAGGGCAGGAAAACTCTCCATTGTCTACCATAATTACATAAAATTTAATTCAACACTAAAATGTATCTATCAGTAAACAAGGGTTATAGAATTACATTAGAATTAAAACTGGAAATTTTCAACTATGTTACTCACTTTAAAGCACAGAGAAAATATTTTAAACTATATTCTAACACTAAGAAAAAGAAGGAATATTTTTGATTAAAGACTAAAATTCCCCATAAAAAATCTTTATCTTCATACAAGCTTAATTAAAAAGTATGTATACATTAAAAATTCAACATCAATATAAGACAAATAACAATTTAAAATATCAAGTCAGCCAAAAAGATTAATATGAGAAAGAGCACTTATTACTAAAATAAGGAATTTCGTAAGAGTAGCATACCTTCAGTAAACATTGAATATTAATTCTATACCCAATTATTTGTTATTTGAAAATTTTCTGTAACCTTCTATGTCCTGAGAAATGTCTAACTACAAAGAAAGAACAATTTTTTTCCAAGACAAGACTCTCAAATTTTCAATTCTTTGTTTCAGAAATTATTACTTTAACTGTTTGACATCAAATATTGTATCTTGTTAGATATGTGGAGATGTAGCTATATAGATCCATGTTTAGAGTATATCCAATATATATATATTAATGAAATTCATCTCTGAGAAACATTTATAGCAACAAGTCACAGGGCCATTAGTAACTACACCAAGTTGTTCAGGAAATTAGTTTACAATCTACATATCAATTTTTTAGTAAAATTAAATATTATTTAGCAGCCCATACAAGAACCATAAAAGCAATACTGAAAGCAGTAAGTCCCAAATTTTGGTTACTTAATTACAAACTGATAGTTTATCTATTACTCCTCTTTCCAACTTCAGACACACAAAGGGAACGTAAGTTGGTTTACTTCCTAGGAATCATGTATTATGTCTCACTTTCTTTCTTTTCATTTTCTTTCTTTCTTTCTTTCTTTTTTTTTGGTGTACTTTTTTCCTTCTTTTAAGGGATATTTTCTTTACTTACATTTCAAATGTTATCCCCTTTCCAGGTCTCCCCTCCGGAACCCCCCTATGCCATCTCCCTTCCCCTTCCCTCTATGAGGGTGCTCCCCCACCCACCCGCCCACTCCTGCCTCCTGCCCTAGCATTCTCCTACACTGGGGCATCATGGGGATAGTAACAGTGTCAACTGGCCACACCTCCCGGAGTATCCGAGGGCTGAACTACCACACAAAGAGTGGTGGGGTCCATGGCTCTGGCCGTATATGTGGCAGAGGATGGCCTTGTTGGACATCAGTGGGTGGATCGGCCTTTGGGTCCAAGGGGGTTAATGTCTCGTTTCTAATCAATATACTCACAGGCTCTTAGAATAGCAACTTCAGCTACAGCTCATCTCTACATTCTTAACTTTGGGACGATGCTTCTCTCAACCAGTATCTGAATAGCTGCCAAATTCAATTAACACATCATCGTTGACTCACTGGTAGAATAAAGCCTGAAGCTCTTGTCCACCCTTATTCTTGAGTGGAGCTTATTTCTAGAATAAGGAGGTAAGTACTTTAAGACTTGATTCTCTCATTGTGTTTAAACAATCTGTACTGTAAAAAACACAAGCATTAATGTTTTGCCTTTTTGTGAACACTCAAAAAGAAGACAACACTGTGAAAGTTTCAAAGTATAAAATCCTGGCTCTTCTTTTGTTGGTTATCCATTTCTTTATTATATTTTTAATGGAATTCTATATAATAGCAACATTTCTCCATTTCCCTTCCTCCTCCACATATGTGTGTGTATACACATGTGTGTGTGTGTGTGTGTGTGTGTGTGTGTGTGTGCATGCACATAATATTTTATGGTTGATCATTTGGGCCTGGAAAACCAATATATTATAGTTATTTCTTCTTAATTGAAGTGCAGGTATTTCTTTTTAATTAAATCATTACCTCATGGAAGAGTGAAAATAATTCATAAGAACTTTGTAAGACTCAAGTGTCTCCTCTTATAATTAAAATAAATAGTAAACAATTGAGATAAAGGAGGTAAATTAAGATAAATTGTGGTTAAACGATTGTAAGTTTCCCAGATAATTCTTATAATATAGTTATATTGAGGAATAACCAATAATATATGGCCTTTTCAGTAATTACAGGAGTTTCTGAAACTTCCAGTAATTTTTCATTTAACAAAATAGATTTGGATGAAAACTTTTATTTTTGTATTATTTGTTTATTTTCAGTGACCTAATTGTAGTGAATAAATTTTTCTTTAGAACTTTCCAGAGTAAGTCAAATGACATTTTTCTGTACCCATGTAAACTACATTTATTCTAAACTATGAATATGAGTTTACATTGTTAGTTCAGAATTATTTGTTTTTAAGCTGGACAAGTGGTTTACCAGTTTAGAGTACCTATTCATCTTGCAGAAGACTCAACTGCATGCACTACATATGTGAGGGAGCTTACAACTGACTATAAATGTAGGCTTAGAGGAATCCAAAAGCTCTGGCCTCAGAAGTGTTAGCACTCACAAGCATATACACAGTTATAGAAACATACACAGAAAAACATAATTTTCAAAATTAGTTTTCAGGAAATACTATTCTTTCAAAGTTTCACATGAAATTGATGATCTAAGTATTTTTAAAAAATTGGAGGCAGATATGAACCAAGTACTAAGGAAGTGACTGAGGAAGATAGATAACAATTAAGAACTAGAGGATCTTTGGACAACTCTTAGTACCCACATGGTGGTTATCATTAAGTAACTATAGTTACAGATAACCTGACACCCTATTCTGGCCCTGAACAGCCACGCATATGCGTTGCACATCATACCTACAGGCAAAACTCAAAACCCACAGAATAAAAATAAATACTAGTAGATGTACCAAAGAAAAGTAAGAAGAGAGTAGTAAAGAATATGGGCAGGGTTTGGAAGCAAATGACAATAAAGTTTAGCTTTGTTAAGCAGTGTCTAATCCAATGGTAGAAAATAGTATGGAGTTCATAATTGTCAATGACCTAGTATGTGGAAGTGTTATCATCCTACTAGCAATTGTTAATTTTTGAAAATTTATAATTTTCAAAAGGAGCAGCTAACATTTTTGGTTTAATTTTACGTGATTAAGGTGGAATGTCTCTCTTAAGGAGATGTAAGTCCATGTTACAAAATATCAGAATAGTCAGGTGGTGGGTATCATACCTTTTCTACCAGTGTATTTCATGTCCAAGCTATAATGGAGAAAATGTAGGCTATCATTCTACTCATTTACATTGACTAATTCTAGATTCCAATGAACCACTTATTTTAAGCAAGCACTGTTTCAAGCACTGTGATGAGACCTATAGTCTCAATAACAGAAGACATGGCTCTCACTGACGCCATGCAACACACACTTCAATTTGAGGGAGAAGGTTTGAAAAGGGTATATGAGGCAAGTAGGCTTTTATCACTTCTCAGTTTAAGCTATTTTGACAAGTTTGATATTTATTGAGTTTTTACATTGGCATCCCTTAATTTTTCTCTTTATGTAAATCTAAAATGAATGCTCATTTCTACATATAGAATTACTTCCCTAATGCCTTAATGTATCCCTATAAAGAGACCACTTTAAGGGAAAATTCACTGTTCACATAGGTAGAATGGCATGGCTCAAACATTCCCAAATTCGTCAAGCACACAAGACACATTTTCTTTTCTAAATTGCTATCCATTCTTTGAATCACAGCTCCGAAGCTTGACTCTCGAGTACCTTGATATTCCCCTTGTTTGAAGCACTAACCTAGCAGCTAATAACCTTGACCTTCAGAGATTCATTCTGTTTAGGTTTGATGAACTTCCTGTGAAGAAAAGGCGCTGCTCTTTTCTTTCCGTGGCCACATAATAAATTTTCAGCTACCGGTGTTCAAGGCCGTAATGTCACCAAGGGTAGCTTTCTTCACAGCTGAAGGATTATAATCAGCTGATAACTGACACTGTGCATTATTTGTTTTGGAATATTTTCCCTCTCAAGCAAAAATGTATCAAACTATGTAAGGTTTTTAAATGAATAACATGTGCTAGTTATTGATAACAAAGAAGTCCTTAAGTAGTGAAGCCTGATAAATAGAGCCTTGATTATGAGAAGCGCAATCTCCTAATTTTTTACAGCCTACTGAGAAAATGATTATTAGATGGGGTGAAAATCTCTACCAAGCGCTCAGTCAGAGCAATGAAAATCTATATTCCAGCAGTGAATACATTCCATTTGATATTGGCCTCCCTTCCCTCCCCTCCATTCCCCTTAATCAGAAGGAAAAACACTTTCACAAGCCATCAACGGTTTCAGTGCAAGTTTCTAAGGAGAATTTATTAAGTTTTTTTCTGCTTTCAATGAAAAATAAAGGAGAATAAAAAACGGTCCTTACTTTTAGTCATTGTAACATTCACATACTGTCTTATGCTTCTCTATCTGTGTGGTAGAAAAAATAAATAAATAAAATGAAAAATTCTCAATATGGAAGCATAGATAATTGGTAAATGGCAAAAGGGAGGTTCAATTAGTTCAGATTATTAACAGAGACATGCTACATCTGGTCGTGGCTGAGTCTGTTTGTCCAGAAAGATCTATCAAATAAATGATTAAAATCAAGACCCAACAGATGTGCATCTCTCCACACAGGACCCTTTTTCTCTAATGCATCAAAATGCATTGAGTTTCATCTGAGATTTTTCTTCCCCTTAATTACACAACACAAAGTCAAGATTTAGAAAATAACGTGAAAAAAGACAGCTGTACGTGTTTATTTACGTTTTCCCCCTTGCATTTTGCCTTTGCTGCAGTAGAAGGATGCAGAATGAGAAACAGTTTGTATTCTTTCCTTTTGCTTGCAGCCCTGAAGGAAAACCTGCTGGGATTGGCTGCAGATGGTTTCATTGCCAGAGAAGAATGTGCCTCCTTTTGGCTGCCTGCTCTGTATGCATGATCAAGCCCCAGTCAATGCTTCATGTGCCTCATTAACTGTGGGACAGGAAGAAGTATGATGTTCCCAAAATACATGCCCTTTTCTCCAGCTAAGGCCAATATTATGAAAATGAAACACTTAGAAATTGGGAGTATATATACTCTTAAAGTATGTTTATAGTTAAATTTGCTGTCCTTTTATTGAGCTAGCAGTTAATAGCTGACAAAACATTATTAAAGAGGAACATTAGCACACACTGGCTTGTTTACTTCATAGTGGATTAAACTGGAAGGGAAACAACATTTCTTAGACCTGAACAAAAAATAAACAAGGCATGTTTTAAAGAGAAAGCTAAAAACTATCTGAAATGAAACTCTGTCCAATTATCAAACAGTATTAATTGGTTTAAGATGAGTGTACAGCAGAATGGTGCCCATGCAAATACAATAAACTAACTGTACTAATTTCAAGTTTAATGTTTCAGAAATTAATTTTAGGATAATTTTGAAAATAAAGCTTGCTAAACTCTTGGCATATACAGGCACTTAATCTTTACATATCATATATATGGTAGTTATTGCCACTAATTTCAAAAGCAAAACTGAAAAACAAAATGTTTAAAGTTTAAAATTTACTTGAAATCCATCCAATACGGTGGGATTTTCAAGAGCAATGCTTTCTTCTTCACAGTGACGAATATACACAGCTCTGTGATACTGTTACTGTTTTCTGAGGATGCAAAGCAAAGCAAAGAAAGAACAGGTTGGTAAACCAGGGAATGCTCTCTCATGCCTAACATAAAAAAAATAATATGAATTCACAGAATGACTATGACACAAGAGCTAAGTTGCTTTCATCACTGAGGATTGGATAATTTATTTTTGGCTGAAGCAAAAAATTTCATTTCTGTTTAATTCATTAACATTTAGCTAAAATAGGTTAACATGAAGATAATAGGAAATAAAACCAAAGAAAGAACACTAAATGCACAGAATATTCTAAACAGCAATCACTATTCCAGAATAACCTAACTCATTTTCAGAATTTTGTCTCCTTTAGCTACTTAAAAAATATTTATTAATTTTATCTATAGTCACACTGTTTTAGATTTCCAATAGATTCTAGAGATGTAACACCCCGATTCCCTTCTGTTATATTATGATTTGTTCTGCCAACACCCACATCTCTTCCCTATCAACTGGTTCACGCAATATTGTTTCATAGTAGATTGGTGTTAATATTAATGGAGAATTCATTTCTCCCCACATTGTAGGGAAAAAATATAAAGCATATAAAATATATAATCCAAAGGAAAAAATAGCTCTCTATGCAAGAAGCTTTCTAAGAAGTATTTTGAGAGAACTGGTTTAAGGCACGTTATAGTGTTAACAATTTATTTAGAAAAAAAATATATAAAAAACTGCATACACATATATGTTTGTATATAAAAATATATGCATATATATTTTGCATTGTATCAATTTATTTAGGAATATATACATATATCCATACAAATAATATATGTACACACATGTATTCACATATAATATATTTATACACACACACATATATATATTATATATATAATATATATATATTATATTATATATATATTATATATATATATGTGTGTGTGTGTGTGTGTGTTCCATGTAACAGTTTATTTAGGAATATGTATACCTATAAACAGACATGTATATATATGTGTGTACATCTGAAAATGTATATATTCCTAAATATAATGACCTCAGTATCTATAATGAAATTGCATGTATGTTTTCAGGGCTGTTCATTTGAGATTGGATAACCAATTTATGTGCTCTTGTCAGAGGAAGATTATTTTTTCTTTTCTTAGAATTCCTAGGTTACTTAAAGCTCCATGCATTGGGTTGAAGCCTCATGTTCTTTTCTTATGATGTTGGACTATTTAATTTGTCATCCCTGCTTAGTTGGTATTTAGGCAGTCATGTTCATGAGACATGCACGTAGTTTCTCATATTATGACAAGACCATCTCACAGCTCACTTCCTAGTCTGATATCTCTTACTGTCTTTATGCCAGGTCTTCCTCAGTGTTCCCTGAAATATAGGTTTAAGTTTTCTGTACATGTATACTTTGAGGATGAACTTCAACACTACATCTTGATTTCTTGGGGTTCTCTGTAATGGCATCTCTCTTTTGCAAAGAAAAGTTTACCTGACAAAGGGTGAGACTACTCTGCTCACGTACGTTAGATTTATGCTGGCTTAGTAAAATGCTGGTGGTTTTTTCTTTTGTAATAATCATTTTCTTAATTTGATTTTTAGGTCTCAGAATGGAATGGAAGGTGTCTGTAGCCTTTGTACACATGTCTTTCTGCTACAGAATTACAAAATAGTTCTCTGTCAATATAATTTAAGGCATTGCATATTAGACTATCATGCAGGTTCCTACCTGATTTATTTATTCATTATAAAATATGACTTTATCCCTATTAGGATAGCTATTTAATTTTAAAAAATTCTATTTGTCTAGGTCTTTTGTTTGTGTGTTCATCTGTGCACTAGATGTGTAACCGTGAGTTGAAGGTACAGCTTGTGATATGGAACCTGAACTCTGGTCCTCTAAAACAATAGCTGCTTATTACGACTGAACTATCCCTTCAGACTTTACTTTTAAACATACTAAATACAAACAGGACATATGACTAGTTTTATGTCATTCATATTCATGCACATACTCCTTAATATGCATACAGAAAAACTGGATATGCTCTGTCACAACCTCTGTTGTTGGTCTGGATTCCTGTGTGACCTTTATTCCACACAGTGCTCTCTGCTTCATAAGTTTCTTCACCATTTTGGCTTTCTTTAGTTTTCTTTTTTAATTTTGCCCTTTTTGTGAAGATGATAACTGTTTTATTCCAGTCTGCTTCCCAAACATATCTTTCTTTACATTGGATACTTCATAGGAGTTTCCTAATCATGTACCTCAGATGGAGTTCACTGTCCTATATCTATTTACAATGTTAAACCACACTCTTAAAATGAACATTGTTAGCCTTTATTAAGTCATTCAATACTACATTAACTGTGAATTGTCTGCTTATGTATTTAATGTGGATATCCTTTACCCAAAACTGAGATTTGTGAAAGTGGGTCACCTTCACTGTGCTTAGCACCTAAGTACACAAAGCACATTAACCAGTCAACAATGAATGAGGGAGAAATCCAGGAATGGTGGGAGAAAGACAGATTTATGTCATAGTGTATTGCTATAGAGTGTCAAAATACAGCGCAGGTAGTTAATACTTGGTTTTTGTTTCTACCTGTATATAAATTGCACAAAGTAAAAGATCATTAGCAATTCCTCATGCATACATGTATGTATTTTGCTCACATTTGTCACCAGCCTCCCTTCTTTATTCTCCCCACCCTTATCTTTTCATCTGACCTGAAGCTTCCTTGCTTGTACCCACTAAATTCTCATGTGTGAAAAACAAATAATAATTGAATCTTGGAGGATTTATTTTATTTAATTTTTTTTTACACAGAGTGATCATTTAAAGTGATTCATATATTTTTCCTGAAATGATGTAATTTCATATAAATTGAATAAGTCTTATATCATACACTACTCTACACAGAATATAATGCTTAATAGAATAAATAGAAAGCCTTCTGTGTTTATATTTAAATAACCTGTGTGAAATTGCTTATGAAAACATTAAAAATCTGACTACATTTTAAAAACCAAATATTTGTTCAAATATTTTATTAATTAGTAAAGTGATCAAACTCTTATTTTTTATCTTAATAATATAATGCACTTTTAAAATTTAAGCATTAATTCAACTGTTCACCATGGTTTCTGTTTGTTAGGTTGTAACTACGTGAGTGTTATTACTTAACTATAAATTCTCATTAACTTTAAAGAAATCTTGGGTATAGACCTAAGACAAACATTTCAAAATCTTATTTTTTAAAGTACTTATATAATTTTTACCTAACCATACTGGAATTTTAGTGGTATTGTTTGTATAAATGTAAGAAGAATGAGCAAACTGAAAATTCTTATGTGTATTGATATTGTAAGTGAACTCACTACTTTCTATTTCTTTAGTCTTTAGCAAATATTGATATAAGACACTTTCTGCTACAAATTTGAATCTCTTAAACTCCCACATGAAATTATTGCTGTGCTTTTTTCTTTTGTAAACCAGTAATTCAACAATTATTACTGTGCCCTCACATTTATACAGAAGAGAATTGTAATATTAAAACTTGAGCCGGGCGGTGGTGGCGCACGCCTTTAATCCCAGCACTTGGGAGGCAGAGGCAGGCTGATTTCTGAGTTCGAGGCCAGCTTGGTCTACAGAGTGAGTTCCAGGAGAGCTATACAGAGAAACCCTGTCTCGAAAAAAACAAAAAACAAAAAAAACCAAAAAACAAAAAAAACCTTGAAAACACCAATGCTGCTTTATAGAATTGCATGGCAAATACCAAAACAAATATTTGGCATATTCAAAGATATGATTTAAAAAAATAATCTTTCCCATGTTGAAAACATCAAAAGTTTTAGTATTTTCATTTTAAAGTATGACTATATTGTAAGTTTGAATATGTGTTTATCTCCTAAGTATTAATTAAGATTAATAGTACAGACAATAGACAACTACCCTGAGTGGATATCCACTTCACTGTTTGAATTATTCTATTTACATTTCCCTCTGTATGAAATACTTGTACAAATTTATAGACTAAGCTCACAATTGTACCTTCCTCAGCAGAAACCATGGCTTTATGAGGTTATATAGCCATGAGCACACTTAGGTTCATTACTCTGTTTTGGAACTGTAAGAAGTTTCTTGAAATAGGTAACAATATTTACTAAGTATCTAGGTAGCTATAAAAAGCTAAACCTACAAAAGTTATTGCTTTTATTATTGTTAAAATTTGAAAATCTCCTCTCTATATGATAATGACCAAATAGAACAACATAGCTATGTAATCAAAGGAAACTTTTCAATAAGAAATGAGTACACATTGCCTTATTACATTAAATATTTACAGATACATATTTTCAAAAACAAGATAAACTAAGTAAAATCATAAATATTGTTTGTATTAAATCATAACTTTTCCATTTTATATCAAACTAAAATTCATACTACGTATATAATATGTCTGTTATTATTTCATATAGAATTACTGGCCCAAAGTATGTGTAATCCTAAACATTTCAGACAGAAAAGTTCACACTTACTAAACAACTTTATTTAAATGCTGCCAGCCCTAAGACTTTCAACTTTGCTTTAAATTTAAATAGTATTATTTTCTTCTTCCCTACCTGCTCTCCTAGAAATATATCAGTCAATAGGTATGCTTTAAGAAGTACAAAAATTCTTCCTAATACTCCTAAATGGAATCATTGGCAGATTTGAAAATCAGGTTTACCATTTGTACATATTATTTTTGTAATCCTGGAAAGTACAATTAAGATTTCACATTTACCAGTGTTAATTTTTTCTAAATATTGATTTGATTTTAGAACTTTGCCATTAATTAACAATGTATTCAAATTTGTTATGACTTACAAAAATAGCCTTCTAACATGGAGAGAGGAAGCTGGGCACTGGTAGTGCATGCCTTTAATCCCAGAACTTGGAAGTCAGAGGCAGGCAGATTTCTGAGTTTGAGGCCAGCCTGGTCTATAGAGTGAGTTCCAGGACAGCCAGGGATTTACAAAGAAACCCTGTCTTGAAAAATAAAACAAACAAACAAACAAAACATGGAGAGGGCATGATAATGGTACTCTGAAAACTATATTTAATTAATACATATATATGTATATGTTATTTTCAACCTCAATTTTCTTTATTAAGAAACTTTGTCCATTAATTTTACTAGTTAGTAAATTTTTCTGTTTTTACAATAATATTTAAAACTCCCAAGCACTGGGATTAAAGGCATGCACCACCACTGCCCCGCACAAAACTCGTCTTTAATCTATCCTTTAGTTTATAATTGCATTTCTAAGTACTTATTGTTTTAGTAAAAATAGCTTTACATATTATGTACAACTTATGAGATACCAATGCTGTATATTAATCACAGACTTGTCTGTTACACATACTAGATCAATATTTTTAAAATCTTCACTGTGAACAGAACACAACCTGTTCATGTTTCTATATCCCAGTGAAAATTATGATACTAAGTTTGTGTTAAAAAGATTCAGAATCTTTGTTTTTAATATTCATTATTAAATATGTCCTCTATTTTAATTCTATCCCATGTGAAGAACATTTATTCAGAATATTTGTTCCATCATGGCTACATTCTCAAATGTATAATATTTAATAAATATTAAATTTTTGCTTGTATCCATTATGGATGAGAGGGTACCAACCCACTGTTTCTGTATGATAAATAACCATTCTTGAGTGTTCTGTTTTTTCATCTATACACTGACAACTTCTCACTTTCATGTCAATAGCAGAGGAAGTTGTCAGTGGGTAGAGAAGAGCTTCTTCTGTTACCCAAATGTGCATATAAGTTATTAATGTATATTTATTAAGAGCTGTGACAAACTTAGTCCTTGATTTTCTATACAAAATTAAAGGACATTTACCCCTTTTAGAACCTAAAAATACAATTTGTACTCTTGGTGGGAAAAGGAAGAAAGATCTTTAGGGAAGAGGAACATTAGAATATGGGTGATTTAAGGTGGAAAAGCAAAATATGGGTTAGGAGGTTTAAACGAGGAAAAGTATGGGTGGTTAGGGTAATGATAGGATAGGGAAATGGCTTAATTAGTGCTTCACTGCTGTGAAGAAACACCATGACCAAGGCAACTCTTAAAAACATTTAATTGGGTCTGGCTTACAGTTTTAGAGGTTCAGTCTATTATCATCATGACAGGAAACATGACAGCATGCAGGCAGATATGGTGAGGGAAGAACCAAGAGTTCCAAGTCTTGATCTGAAGGCAAACAGAGGAGACTATCTTCTGCAGTCAGCCAGAAAGAGGATCCCATATGAAAGCTCTCTCTAGGAGAAGGCTCTCTACTAGTATGGATGGCGCTTAAGCATAGGATTTCAAAGCCAACCTCTTAGTGATTCACATTGTCCCACAAGGTCATAACTATTCCAACAAGCCATCATCTACTAATAGGGCCACCTCCCATGGGCCAAATATATTCAAAAAACAATATAACATTCAATTCCCTGGCCCTCAGAGGCTTCTTAAAATACCTGAGACAGATATATCAGGCTCCTGTCAGCCACCACTAACTGGCATCCACAATAGTGTCTGGATTTGATGATTCAATATGGGAAAGAGCCTGATGTAGCTGTCTCCTGACAGGTTCCGACAGTGCCCAACTAATATAAAAGTAGAGGCTCACAGCCATCCACTGGAATGAGCACAGGGTCCCCAATGAAGGAGCTAGAGAAAGGACCCAAGGTGTAGGGCAGTGGTTGTCTGTTCAGGCAACTTAGGCTCAGTTGAGTAATAGGTCTAGAACTCAGGATCCCCAATGGGCAGTTTCTGCCTGCAGAGGGCAGAAGGAGTTTGGCTATAACTCCTGAGTCTTTGGCTCCTGCTTCAGTCACAATCTCTCACAGCTGCCCTTACAGCAGATGTGTGCTCTATCAAGCAGACAATACTCCAAGCTCCCAGCATTTTTGCTGGACCCTATCCCCAGTCATCTGAACACAGCCAGGCATGCCTCGCCACAAAGACAGATAGCCACACACCATACAATATAAGGGGAGATTCGCCTGCTCTCCTCTCTCTTACTCTGTCTCCTCTCTAGCCCTCTTTCTTCCTTTCTTGCACTTTGTCCTCTCTTGCTTCCTTTCTTTTTCTATTGCTCTTTTTACCTCTCTTGTCCTCTTCCTCTCCTCTTTTGCTCTTTGTTTCCTCTCTTGCTTTTATCCTCTCTTTCCTGTTCTTTGTTCTCTTCTCTTGCCTTCTTGCTCTCTTGCTTCCTTTCTTTCTCTCTCTCCTCTTTTCTCCTTCCTCTCCTTTCCTTCTCTCTCCATGACTGCCTATTTTCTCTTTCCTATAATAAAATATCTCATTTATACATTGCCTCCTTTTTGACTAAGCACCATGCAGCCACAAGCCTCATCAGCAGGAGAGAGCTCCAGGCTGCAACAGTGAACTACCAGGCAGAACACCAAGGAGCTGAAGGGTTTGCAGCCCCTTAGGACAAACAACAATATGAACTAACTAGTACCCTCAGAGCTCCCAGGGACTCAACCACCAACCAAAGATTGCACATGGTGGGACTGCAGCAGCATTTGTATAGCAGAGGATGGCCTAGTTGGTCATCAGTGGAAGGAGAGGCCCTTGGTCCTGTGAAGGTTCTGTGCCCCAGTGTAGGGGAATACCAAGGCCATGAAGCAGGAGATGGTGGGTTGGTGAGCAGGGGGAGGGGGGAGGCAACAGGGTTTTTGTTTTTTGTTTTTTGTTTTCCGGAGAGGAAACTGAGAATGGAGATATCATTTGAAATGTAAATAAAATATCTAATAAAAAATTTAAAAATAGAAAACTACCTGAGACGATGGGAGCCATACCTAACTATAGCATAATGCAAAATACATTGCCAAAACATTATAGTCATTATACACTGGACCAAGCAAATCCAAGAACCTGTTAGGTAAACTCCAAACTATGCATCACCATGTCTGATGTCAAAATTCTCTTCAAATCTCTGACTCTTTTCAGCTTTGTTAAATGCAACACAATTCTTTCTATTTAGATGGTTCACCTAGTAGCAGCATCCCTCAGGTGGTATGCCAGGGCTCTGGGATCTCAAATATCTTGGGGTTCCAACACAACTTCAAAGTTACAAATTTTTCTTCCAATGTCTAGGATCGATCCACACATGATCTTCTTAGCTTTTCCAAAGGGCTTGGATCACAGCAACAGCTTAACCGTCTATGGCATTCTAGGGGTAATTGACTCTATTCCAGTGATGCTGCTGTTCTTGGTGGTCGCCACTTGGTACTGGCATCTCAAATTTGCTAGAGGTTTCTACTGCAAGAAGGCTTTACAGGGGCTGGAGAGATGGCTCAGCAGGTAAGGGCACTGACTGCTCTTCCAAAGGTCCTGAGTTCAAATCCCAGCTACCACATGGTGGCTCACAACCATCCTTAATGAGATCTGACCCCCTCTTCTGGAGAGTCTGAAGACAGCTACAGTGTAATTCCATATAATAAATAAATCTTTAACAAAAAAAAAGAAGGCTTTACCAAAAACCTCTTATAAACACTCTTCATGATGACAAGCTTCAACTTCTTGGCATAACCCTTCAGTTCTGGGCTGTCAACCATGACTGAAGCTGCACCTTTCTTGGCCTCCCACCTGTGCAAGCCTCAGGTGTTCTCCATTATACCTTCCTTCCTTCAAAACCAATACCACCTGATTCTTAGACATTACCAAGTTCAGCTGCAGCACCAGATACCACCTTCTCTTAAATACAGCTTCTTTGTTCTCTCAGAAAACACTTCCAGGAAGATTTAACCTCAGTGATACTGGTCTCTTCTTAATCATTGCTAAGTTCTTAGCTCCAGCTAATCAGCATCAATTAGTATCCCAGTTGTCCCTTCTATTCTGGACTCTAAAGCAAGTCAACAAGGCTGGTACTGCTGAGTTCTGCTACTTTCTGGGAGTGAAACATGACACACTGTGTTCTGTTACATTATCACTAGCATTCTATTTTCTACCTCGTTCATTGACTAAGCTTGTCTATCCTAGAACTTTCTCTGAAGATTGACCTTAAACTCAGAGATCTGCATGTCTCTGTCTCCTGAATGTTTGGATTAAAGGTGTGCACTACCTAAGCTTTTCTCTACTTGGAAATTGCTGTGTCCCAGGATGCCTTTAAATTCATAGATCTGTCTTCTTCTAGTCACTGGGATTATAGGCTTATACTACTATTCCTAAACCTAAGCTTTTCATAGGCCCTATTCCCCAATATTCAGATCTAAAGCCTATGTGTTTCATTTCTGGATTAAAGTTCATTTCAGATTAAAAGTACAAATGAAAACTATAACAAGGTAACAATGCCTAACATGATATAACTATTCCTTGTTCAGTTGTATTCAATATAAGCAATAACATAGCTGCTACAATTTCACTATTCTCTTAGTATGTTTATCTCCTTGAACATAGGATTTAGCTCCATTCTACTTCTTGGTGGACCTTTATTCTTTGAACCATACACTTTGTATGGTTCCCTTTCAAAGCTTGCTACACTTGATCAAAAATGCTCTTCATGAGAATAACTAGAGAATAAAGTCTCTGCTGGGTTTTTCTAAAGCTTTCTTTCTGAGTGCAATTCATCAAAATCTCTTTATATTAGCCTCAGGTAGACTTTTTAGATAAGGAAAAAAGCAGGGACTTTTTTCACCAAAATATCCCCAAAGAATCATCTCTGGAACACATACTGAAATTCTTCTTTACAGGAAACTTCGTGGGGCAGGTCTGCATAGTTTAAATCATGCTCAGACCAATGTCTTCAATATTTTCACTAGGGTCACTAGTCAAGCCACACTTGAAGCATTCCATGGCTTTCCAAATCCAAACATAAGCTTCTGCAGGACTATCACATAAATACCCTACTCCTGGTACCAACTTCTGTCTTAGAAAGGGTTTCATTCGTGTGAAGAAATAACATGACCAAGGCAACTCTTACAAGAGACAACATTTAAGTAGGGGTGGCTTACGGATTCAGAGGTTTACTCCATTATCATCAAGGTGGAAGTTTAGCAGCATGTACCAGGCACAGCACTGGAGAACCTCAGAGTTCTACATCTTGTTCCAAAGGAAAACAAAAGGAGACTGACTCCTCAGGCAGCTGGGATGAGGCTTACAAAGCCCACACCCAAAGTGACATACTTCTATCAAGGTCACACCTACTCCAACAAGACCACACTTCCCAATAACTCCACTCCCTGGCCCAAGTAGTACATTCAAACCACCACATATGTTTACATATACATTGTTAATCCATGTCTTATATACTCCCACATCTCTAGTTACCATCTTTCGTGGAATACATTTTGATAAGTTGTATAGGAGGGGCTTTCTGTTTGCTTTTTATTCTTTTTCTGGACCATATCATGCTATGCAGGCATTTAACTTCATCTCTAATCACCCTTTGAATTGGATAGTTTTATATCAACTTGAGCTAGACTAAAGTTATTTGAGAGAAAAGAACCTCAGTTAAAAAAATAACTTCATACTATCAGGCAATATGTGGTTCTTTATGGAATTTTCTTAGTGATTGATGGGGGACAGCTCAGTCTTTGTAGTTGGTGCTATCCCTGGGCTAGTGATCCTGGGTTATATGTGGAAAGCAAGCTGAGCCAGCAATAAGGAGCAAGTCACTAAGCTAAAGCCCTCCATAACCTCTGCATCATATCTTGCTTTCAGGCTCATTCCTGCTTGACTTCTTGCCCACACTGCCTTTGAAGATGAGCTGTGGTATGGAACTATAAACAAAATAAACTCCCTTTTCCCTAACTTGCTTTTCAATCATGATTTATCTTTACAATAATAGAAGCCTTAACTACTTTTAAGCTCAAATACTGTATTTTATTGCTTACAACTCCTTAAAATCACCTGTATATTTACTTTTGACATAAGTATAGAGCTTTAGTACCATCTTTCTTCACCTTGAAATCATATCTAAGGGTAATGATGCTTTTTTGATTTACTGATGTATTTCTCAGTACATTTACCTCCCTTTTTATAAAACATAATAGTCTATGAAACATGTGTGACATGATACAAAGTGGTTGTCATAATTGCTTTTATTTTTTAACTTATTAATAATTTATCAATAAGTTTTTAAAATTTTATACAGGCATATAATAAATTTTCACCAAATCACTTCCATTTCTTCTACTTCATTTTTATCTCTATCTTCTCCATTACTTCTCCCTCCCAATTTTATTTGCATTTCTTTATTAACATTCTCTTCTCAATACTAATACTGTTAGAGTTAGCATTATAAATAAGGATGTCTGTGGTGGCTATTACTAGTTGTCAATTTGACTACATCTGGAATGAATTACAATCCAGAAATGATCTTGATCCAAATCCTGAGGCTATAAGACATAAGTTTCTGACATGGATCTTGACATGGAGATCTTGACATAGAGAGGCCATGAAAAGCTTAGGCCCAGGCAAGGCAGTTCATGTCTTTAATCCCAGGAGACCAAAACAAGCAGATCTATAAGTTCAAGGTGAGCCTGGGACAAATTAAGTTCCAGATCCAGGCATGGTGGCACATGTCTGTAATCTAGGACACACCTTCTGGTGGAGGCCCTACATAAGAACATTGGAAGAAGGAAGATTTGTTCTTCAGCTGCTTACACGTTCTTGCCAGCACCTCTGTCCCAACCTACTTCTACAGAAGACTAGCTAAAACAACTAGCCTAATTCCTATAGCTCAAAGTGTAAAGATTAAGTGCCAATATCTGACAAATGGTCATAAATTCTGATTTATTTGGAATTACAAACTTTCTCTGATGTGTAACATCACAAATGTTTTATTACTTGGATTTTATCTGATATTCTTATTTGTTAAAATCACAGATTTTAGACAATGGACTGATAGAACACTATAGTGCTATGGATGTTTTACAGTTATGTTTTGCCAGAATAGGAGGTTATAAATCAGATATTGCCAAGAACCGGCCAAGACTTGGTCAGAGGTCCTGAAATGGGATATTTGGGAGCAGTGAAAGAAACAATTTAAAGTCAAATGATGGGGTGCATTCGGACATCCTTCCAGTCTGTTCGAGAAGGATCCTTAGACAGCTTTTTGACTCTGTAGTCTTCTTAACTACCTTTCTTCTTGAGATAGCTCCCTTATTCTAGAAAAAATTCTAAAAGATCTGTGTCCACTCTCCAAACAGTTCTCTCTAGGTAGCTCTATCTTGCAGACCAAAGCCCAGGTTTTAAATTTACAAACCAGTTCATCAATTTACTTCATTTTTCCTTTTGAATATCTCATGAATTGGCATATTATATCTTAGATCCTGGTTCTTAGAAATGGGCCACTGGTTTGTACAATCTTTGTGTCACCTCTTCTATAATTAGTATTTTCAAACATCCTTGATGTTTCAAATCTTATCATCTACCTCTACCTCTCTATTGTCCCTCCTCTTTCCTACTTATTTTGCAAGTTTTTTTTTTTCCATAGCAAGAAGTACAGAGATCTGCCTGCCTTTGTAAACACAGAATATAAGCTAGCTAGCTGGGATTCACCATTTCTGGGTCTATTATAGCTCTGTCCCACGATGACCTTGAATGTCTTTATCTCCTTTCTTCCTCTCTGTCTGACATGCTCATAGTGCAGCTGCTTCTTTTCTTTTAGGTTCAAGAAGCCCCTCATACAATTCATATTACATCATTATATTTGGCATATTTGAAAAATCAAACATTCTTGAACTCATGTTTTCAGAGTTCTTTCCTACATCCTCAAGGGCTGTCTTGAAGGTCACAGTATTTATCATTTTGCTAAGGTTATTAGACACACCTCCAAGACTCATGAAGATTCTAATTATCATGTAGTCATTAACCTTGGCAGGGAGAACATTCCCTGATATCCTTGTTAGTGAGAATATTTTCCAAAGGAGGAATATAAAGTAAATTATACAAACACACCTTAGGCCTAGCAACCATTAACACTCTTGGAGGTCCCCACCCTGCTTGCTCTACTACAGGGGTAGGAAATATCTCATGCTATCCCTTCATGGTCATGTAAGACTGGGCAATATATGCATCAAAATATCAGTTTAAGTACTTAAGAATGTGCTTTTAAGGTAGTACCCCAAAAACTAAGTAAATGCAGTTATATTTCATTATACAACTTAAATTATAATTAAAGCTGTTTTCATAGTGTGTACCTACAAATTCCACATCATATATAATCCTGCACATGATAACCCGCTGCCAAACAAGAAAATATGGATGGAAACATATTACTAAAATTAGTGAAAAATATCAAAATCAATTAAAGTATTTATTAGATTATCAGCTAAGGAAGCAGTAGGTGCCAAAATAAATGCTTATATAATAGGAGAATTTTATTAGGCCTAATTCTTCCTTATAAATAGGAAGAGTTTATCACTAATCTTATGGAATCCAAAACATGAAGTTAATTATCATGGCACAGATCCATATTTCTTCAAAAACTGTGAAATTGAATATTCACAAAGTATGTTCTTAAGTAAATTGAATGTTAAAAAAGTAAAGTTTATTTTATTCTATTCTTGGCGTGGGAAAGTTTATTAGAGGGCAAAAACAAAATTCCTTGAAAAAATGCATGGCTTCTGAAATTAATGTTAGATAATGTCCTTTATCTAAATCAATTATTAGTAAAATTAAATTGACAGATTGTACACACTTCTCTCGAGTATATGTTCCATTAGTACTTGAGACATGAAAGTAAATACATCCTGATCAGTGTATCTTCTTGGACATATAATTACAGTAAAAAGAACCATGAAGGATAAGGGGAGAAGCATCCTTAGAGAGTATAGCAGGGCTCAGGTGCTATAGAGAAAATAAGAGGAAATATGACGGGGACAAAATAAGTAGGAAAGAGGAGGGACAATACAGAGGTAGAGGTAGATGATAAGATTTGAAACATCAAGGATGTTTGAAAATACTAATTATAGAAGAGGTGACACAAAGATTGTACAAACCAGTGACCCAGTATGCTAGTTGGTAAATAATGTTCCTTGGCACAGAAAGAAAAATATATGTATAAAACCACAAGTGTATTGTGATAGGAAAAAAAGCACTATATTGACACCAACTGAAATGCTACTTTGGACAAAGAAAGTTTTAGGTGTCCCCAACCCCTATAAGAAGATGTACTTATAGTCAATATTTGCTGAGAGACAAAGATCTGGCTTCCATCAGGGACTACTGTCTATATAGGTTGTTTCAAACAAATGGCCAGTACTGAACACATGTACATAAAAGCAATGCAAAGTGGATTCAGGAAGATATATGGATATAAGAGTGAGTTTGTGTGTATTTATGTGTGTGTGTGTATGTGTGTGTGTGTGTGTACTATTATAGAAGGAAAAATTGTAAAAAACAAAATATAAGCTTCTCTAAAATATATTATATATCAACACACATTTATACACACATACATACATATATATATATATATATATGTGACTCAATTATGTTATATAAGTTGATAATATATCTAAGAACCATAGATTATCAAGAAATTCTCAGTGTCCTGCCCGAGAAACTTCATTTTATTTTCTTGTCAGAAGATTCATGAGACTTAAAATAATTTAGCTCCTTGCTGTTGGCTATGATTGCTACCTAGAACTTGAAGAGACCTATTACTGAAGCCACTATCCACTTTGGACACAGCTTTGAAGCCCATGAACTACCACAATTGTAGATACAGCAAAGCATCCATAATGATTTAATTATGACATTTTTATCTTGGGAATAAATGATAACTTTTACATTCAATTTAAAACTCATATAATAGGCATGTATAATTATCTAGTACTGGAAACTAGTCAAATTTCTCCGGCTAGAGAAATCATAGAGCTTACAGGGATATCTACTATTGTCATTTTCCTAAGAAAATATTATTTTGGATTATATTCAAAATACAAATCCTATTACTAACTGAGAAGTACAGCTCCTTCCCTTCTTCAAACAAACTTCTGTTTGCAGACAGAGGCTACTACAGAAATAAACTACTGAACAAAATGCAGAGAGTAATCAATCATAGATCAGCTAGCCCAAAGCCCTTAAACTTAAAGCTGAGGGCATTGCTGAAGAGGCAGCACTAAGGTTTGTTTAAGAGGTAGAGGATCAGAACATCTTCAAGGGAGTCTTCTATATGTAGCAGGGAATCTGCACAAATTAAATCTCACAAATTTAAACAAGAGCACCAGTCAACATGCCAAAACCGATAAGGGAAGTTTTACAAGCCAAACCCTCAGTGAAGAGCTACAGGCAATCAATGGTTGCTGAGTGAGAGAGAATAAATCTCTGGTGTGGGTGAAGTTATTCAATCCCAAGTGGTCAGCACTAAATCCCTGTACATCAGAACAGCCATAAATAATTCTTTCTCTCTCTCTCTCTCTCTCTCTCTCTCTCTCTCTCTCTCTCTCTCTCTCTCTCTCTCTCTCTCTCTCTCTCTCTCTCTCTCATTCTCTCTCTGAACCAAGCCTGATCGTACATAAACACACACACACACACACAAACATAAAAATGTGTGTTTTGTACTAAAAATGTTTAAAGAAGAATGGAAAAGAAAAGAAGTGAGGGGACATAGGAAGCGTCTCCTGCTTTACTTATGTACTAACATGTTGGATTTCAACTTTCATGGATCTATGTAGAGACCTGGGATTTGAGGACCTTAAAGAATAGGGTGAATTACAGTTTATTGTTACAGACAACTTTACTTGAATTTTAGTGCACTTTTATACACAAACATAACAAGAAAGCAATGAGTCAAGGGAGGTTGTTTAGAAAAACATGATCAAAAAAACATGTAAATAAATGCCAGTAAGTACATATTAAATATTAATAAAGCATCTCTTTCCCAGATCTTTCTCAGGACAGAATACTTTGAAAACAATTGCCTGTTGTGTACTTTAGATTACATCTGGGGAAGCCCAAACAAGGGAGAAGTCTATATTCAGACTCAGGGTGCACAGACCAGGAAGGGTTATATAATTATATTCCAACATCCATCTAGAATAAGCATGTATTATAAAATGAATATAAATATTTAGTTCATATTTCTACAGATGATGATATTTGGTGTTTAGTATTTTTATTTCGCAAGGTGTTGATAGTACACTGAAAATTGTGACAAAAAGCAATAAATTTTTACTGAAATGTGGTTAGGAGACCTTTAATCTGGAGATCCTGCAAAAGCCCACGTGAGAAAGCTCTTCATAGTTCACTAACTACCTTGTGGCTTTCAACTGGCTTGACAATAAGATTACAAGACACATCTAGAATACCTTTCTTCCCTTAGAGTGTACTGATTCTTTTTCTTTCCTTCTTTTTTTCCTTTCTGTAGAACATTTTTAAAGGTTCAGCTGCTAACCAGCTAAATTATCAATAATTTAAGTCAAAAGAACTGTTGCTGTCTCTGAATCAAATGCTTCTTCCCAATTGTCACTTTAACCCACAAAGATTCGATTTATCATTTATATTTTAGGTCAGTGTGACAATATCCAGCACATACAGCACATACTCACAGATCACAATACTGCACTTGCCTTTTCATCTACTATCTTTGTCACTATTGACCATGGTCACATGGCAACTAGCATTTGATGCTTTGTTTGCTTACTTTCTAAACATTATTTTATCTTCCATCATTAAATGAAGACTTTAAGATCAACAAAGGTCCACCCATTGCTTTTTATTATAGCAATTATCTTGGC
>NW_022196915.1:75224704-75258186 GCF_008632895.1 Mastomys coucha
AAGGCGTGTGCCACCACGCCCGGCTTTCAACACGATTGTTTAATGAAGTATACTCTTCAATTTCAATCACACACTCTTAAAACAACCAGAAAAGGGTTGTAAGGCAATGAAGAATTAGAATGATACACAGAAGTAGGTCTTCTGCTTCAGCACACTAGAGTTTGAGTTAAAAGATCCACTGAGAAAAGATGCTTGGGAGAAGGAATAGCAATTGTCTGAAGCACAGAGCATGATAAAAGTATTATTTTTTCAACTGTATAATTGATATTTTCACATAGCTTAAATATGTGGTGCTATTCACATCCTTTGGTACATATGCGGCTGGAGCCATGGGTCCCTCCATGTGTACTCCTTGGTTGGTGGTTTAGTCCTTGGGAACTCTGGGGGTACTGGTTGCTTCATATTGTTGTTCCTCCTATGAGGCTGCAAACCCCTTCAGCTCTGTGGGTCCTTTCTCTAGCTCCTCTATTGGGAACTCTGTGGTCAGTCCAATGATTGGCTGAGAGAATCCACCTCTGTATTTGTCAGGCACTGGTACAGACTCATGAGACAGCTATAACAAGCTCCTGTCAGCAAGTACTTGTTGGCATCCAAAATAGTGTCTTGGTTTGATGACTGTATATGGGATGGATTCCCATGTGGAACAGTCTCTGGATGGTCTTTCCTTCAGTCTCTGCTCCATACTTTGTCTCTGTAATTCCTCTCATGGGTATTTTGTTCCACCTTCTAAGGAGGACTGATGTATCCACACTTTTGTCTTCCTTCTCCTTGAGCTTCATATGGTCTATGAATTACATCTTAGGTATTCTGAGCTTCTGGACTAATGACCACTTATCAGTGAGTGTATATTATGTGTGTTCTTTTGTAATTGAGTTACCTCACTCAGGATGATATTTTCTAGTTTCATCCATTGTTCCTGAGAATTTCATAAATGTATTGTTTTCAATAGATAAGTAGTACTTCATTATGTAAATGTAACACATTTTCCATATCTGGTTGGTTGAGGGACATCTGGATTCTTTCCAGCTTCTGGCTATTATAAATAAGGCTTCTATGAACATAGTGGAGCATGTGTCCTTATTACATGTTGGAGTATCTTCTAGGTATATGCCCAGGAGTGGTATAGCTGGGTCCTATGGTAGTACTATCCAATTTTCTGAGGAACCTCCAGACTGATTTCCAGAGTTGTTGTACCAGTTTGCCATCCCACCAGCAATGGAGGAGTGTTCCTCTTTCTCCACATCCTCACCAGTATCTTCTGTCATGTGAATTTCTGATCTTAGCTGTTCCGACTGGTGTGAGATAGAATCTCAGGATGTTTTGATTTGCATTTCCCTGATTACTAAGGATGTTGAACATTTCTTTAGTTGCTTCTCTTCTAGGCCATTCAGTATTCCTTAGTTGAGAATTCTTTGTTTAGCTCTGTATCCCATTTTTTAACAGGGCTATTTGATTTTCTGGAGTCCAACTTCTTGAGTTTTTTGTATATTTTGGATATTAGCCCTCTATCTGATATAGGGTTGGTAAAGATCTTTTACCAATCTGTTGGTTGCAATTTTGTCCTATTGACAATATCCTTTGCCTTACAGAAGCTTTGCAATTTTATGAGGTCCTATTTGTCAATTCTTGATTTTAGAGCACTCAAGCTGTACTACAAAGCAATTGTGAAAACAAAACAAAACAAAACAAAACAAAAAACAAAACTGCATAGTATTGTGCCACAGGCCAGCCACTCGGGGATTCCCTCAACCCGTGGGGAAATAGGGTCTTGGTCAAGTCCACAAGACATTGGAGAAGAAATAATGGCAGATACAACACAAGGAAGTGCAGGATCTAAATGTATTTCTCAAAAATGGCATCAGACCTTTACAGTCATTACAAAAGAGAAAAGAAAATCTGTCAGCTCAGCACTCGAGGTACATCTGAGGCCATCTAAAACACACAGGGTCTAAAACAGCAGCCATGTCCTCTGGACTGGAGCAGTACTCCAGGGCTCCGAGTACACTTGGGCCTGCATGGACCTGGCTGGAGTTCTGGGGGTGGGGGATTTGGGGGGCCTGAGGGTGCGCCAGCCAGGAGGGTAGAGGCTCGAATCTCAAATGCTGACTGCTGCATGCTGTCTCATCCACACACACTCTGCCCATGGACCCGCCCAACAAGGTAAAGGCCCACTATGCTAATCTTTTGGGCTAGTCAATGCTCTACCTCCCTCATTATCTTCCAGAGGTAATTAGTCTGAAAGTGTAACATTGTCTGCAAGAAATTACAAGCCAGGATTTGGTTGAGATGTTGGAACTTTGGTGGAGGTCAGAGAGCAACGTTTATCTTGGGGGACACCTAGCATGCGAGACTATATCAAGGGCATATCTGGGCTACCTCTGTTTTAGGGGATGCCATGAATGAACTCCAAGAGACTAACTTCTTTTGAAGTTTTCTCATCTCTGGTCTGTGGCCAAGTTTTTGGGTTCATCACAAGATTTCACTAGAGTGGACATGGCAGTATTGGTACGTGATAGGCAGGTAAATCAGTGGAATAGAGTCGAAAACCCAGAAATCAACACACACACTTATGGTCACTTAGTCTTTGACAAAGGAGTTAAAACCATCCAGTGGATAAAGGACAGCATTTTCAACAAATGGTGCTGGTTCAACTGTAGGTTAGCATGTAGAATAATGCAAATTCATCCATTCTTATTTCCTTGTAAAAACTCAAGTCCAAGTGGATCAAGGACCTCCACATAATACCAGATGCACTGAAGCTAATAGAAAAGAAAGTAGGGAAGAGACTTGAAGACATAGGCATAGGGGATTTTTTTTTTAATCAGTAGGGTTTTAGACTGCCTACAAACCTACAAGCCATTCTATCCTGAGAAGCAGGTAAATTAAGTGGATATCCTCACCTACCTACACTTTGCTACAAATCTAATGTCCCTCCAGCCCAAGATCCTTTGTTTCACTGCTCCGTCTCCAATGGATCATACAGATCTCTCTATTCATCATGCTCCCCACTGACTGCCTTGTCTATGTCCCCAGACTCAGAAGCCATTTTTTAGGAAGCCCTCTAGCACTCTCCAGGCAGGGAAACAAGAAGCTAACTGTAGATGTTTATCTCTCTCAAGTTCCAAAATGCACTTCCTGAAAACACATTAGTCACCCTGGCCAGGATCATCACCTCTCCATCCCTCCATTCCCCCAGGTCTAATCCCATAATATCAAGCAGACACTAGTGGAACACCCTGCTAGTCCATCACCATGCCTAAGTGAAATACAGTGGCCGTAATGGAGTAGAAGTGGAGAAGAAGATCTGTATTGTCTCCTGAAAGAGGAGGCAGAGATAAAGGAGATGTCACATCAGATGTTTGGAAGATCAGAGGGAACGATGGATACCTGTAGTTAGACTCCTGTCTCCCTGGGAGGAGAATACCTGGATCTCACTTGTCAGAATCCCAGAAGAATTTTCTATGAGGCAACATACAGTTGCCACACTGTCCCAAGAATCAGACAGAGCAACAAAAACTAATGATTGAGACACCCATAAAACAATGCCAACATCTGATATCAGCACCTAGAATAATATTCCCAAAGCCAGATTATTAGATGCCAATTTAAAAAGATCATAACAACCACACACTAAGTGTCTAATCAGAGCAGCAACCCTACCACAAAAGGCACTTGGTATTCCAACATAGCTGCAACACCAGAAAAAGACCTTAATTTATCATTTGTGAATATGATAGGGATCCTTAAATAGGATGAATGAAAACACAAACTAACAGTGAGAAGAAATGACTAAAGCTACTCAAGACCAGAAATTGGAAATAGAATCAACAAGGAAAACTCAAAATGACAATAATAAAAATCTTGACAAAACACATTCAGGAAATCTAGCTACTGTGAAAAAAACATATCTAGTAAAAAAAAATAAAAAAAAATGGGTCAAGAAAGGAATTAAAGATTTTATAAAATTGAATCAAAATGAATAACCCCTAACATACCCCAAATTTCAAACAGTTTTAAAAAACACTAAGTTAAAAGCACTAAGTCCTACATTGAAGAAACAAAACAAAATAAAATAAATCAAATAAACAAACAAAAGTCATGCTAGTGATGTGATAACACACTTGAATGCTCTAGAACAAACACAGAAAAAAATAATCAAGTAGTAGACAACTAGAAACAATTAAACTCAGTACTGAAATCAGAAAAATAGAAAGAACAACTAAAGCACAATAAAAAATTCAATTAAGCAACGATTTGATTCTTTGAGAAAGTCAATGATATTGGCAAACTCTTTATCCAAATTAACTGTAAGGCAGAAAGGGAATATCCAAATTAACAAAATTAGAGAGAAATAGTCAAACATAACAACGGAGATGGGAGAAACTTAAAGAACCACAGTACATATTTTAAAAATGCATACTCCCAAACTGGAAAACCTATAGAAAGGAATAATTTTCTTGATGAATAGGAACAACTAATTGCAAAAGTTAAATCATGATTAGATAAACTATTGAAGCAGAAGGAGACCACAGTTATCCTGATAAGCAAACAACATAAGAACTGAAAAATAAAGATAATTACAGATCCATTGCCTTTACTAATGTAAATATAGACATTTTCAGTAAAATGCTGATAAATGAATCCAAAAATGTGTCAAAAATGTCAACAAATATAATCAAGTATGTTTCATTCCAGAACTGCAAGGATGGATAAAAATTCAAATCCATAAGCGTAAGACATCATATAGAGAAAGTGAAAGAAAATTAAAACCATCTCATTGGTTCCCAAAAAGACCTTTGACAACATCCAATACAGCTTCATGAATGAAAGTTCCAGAGAAATTAGAAATACAAGGAACATATTTCAAAATGATAAAGGTAGTTTATAGAAAACTCATAGCCAATATCAACTTAAACAAAGAAATATTCAAAGTAAATCTGCTAAAATCAGGAAGAAGTCAAGGTTTTTCACTCTCTCCACATTATTCAATATAGTATTTGGACTCTTAACTAGAGCAGTAAGACAATTTAAAGAGGTCAAGGGGATACAATTAGAAAAGAAAGAAGTCAAAGTATTGTTACTTGAAGATTATATAGTAACATACATGAATGACTCAAAAAATTCCACTGGAAAATTTGTATATCTGATAAATACCTTAAACAAGGTAGTTGGATACAAAAGCAACTCAATAAATAAATATATATATGAATATATATATATATATGGAAGCAACATAAATCATAATAGTCACAAAAAACTCTAACCAACTACGGGACAGGAATGTATGTTAAAAATTTCAGGTCATTGAAGAAAGAAATTGAGAAATGTATCAGAAAACATCTCCCATGCTCATGCATCTGTACTATTAAGATAGAAAAACATGGTCAATCTATTAAAAGAAATCTCCAGATTCTGTGCAATCCCCATCAAATTTTTAACATGATGCTCCATAAATTCAAAATGACAATTCTCAGCTTCATATAGAAACACACACACGCACACGCACACACACACACATTCCTAGAAATATAAAATAATCCTGAGGGCTGGAGAGTGTTCTTACAAAGGACCTGAGTTCAAATCCCAACAACCACATGGTGGCTCACAACCATCAGTAATGAGATCTGATGCCCTCTCCTGGAGTGTCTTAAGAGTGCTGTGGTATACTTGCATATAATAAATAAATCTTTAGAAAAAATCTTGAATGATAAAAGAAGAGCAGTTAGCAACTCTCACCCAGATATCAAGTTGTCCTACAGAGCTATAGTAACTAAAACAACATGGTTTTGAAACAAAACCTAACATTGGTCAATGCAATTAAATTGAAGACCTAGATATTAAGTCAGACACCTTTGTCTTGAAAATCTTTCACAAAAGAAACTGAAATTCATGAGAAGATTTCTGAGAGCTTATGAGAAAACTCAAAAACAAGACAAGAATCTTGTACCTACTGTTCCTTCACAGTATGGGTTCTTCTTGAAATGTGCTTTCATGCCCTTCCCAGGTATAATAAATCAAGTAGACGTTGCTTCTGGATATCCAACTAGAGCTGAAATACTCCAGACTCTTGACTTTAAAGAAGCCAGATATATATTGAAAAAACAAAAACAGCATCTTTAACTAATGGAGCTTGTCAAACTGGATAGCTTCATGTGGGAAAATCCAAATAGATTCAAACCGTAATCAAAACACAACTCCAAATGGTTCAGACACTTCAACCTTAGTCCAAATAAATTGAATATCATGAACAAAATGTGGGAAATAAGCTCGAACTTATTGGAACTGGTGAAAACCTTCTCAACTCCACACTGTTAATACAAGCACTAATATGAGAAATTAATGAAGAAACCTCAGAAAACTGTAAAGCTTCTGCAAGGCAAGGGACACCAACATTGACACAAAGCAGCAGATTACAGAATGGAGAAGGACTTTTACCAAGAATACAGGTGAAAGAGGGATACTATCCAAAATATATAAAGAACTAAAAATAAAAGTAAAAAAGCTAGATATCAAGAAAGTAAATAACAGATCTAACAAATAATCCATTTATCATATGATCTAAATAGACTTTTCAAAAGAGGAAGCTCAAATGGCTGAGAAGCACTTAATGAAGTGTTTAAAATCCTTAGCCACCAGGGAAATGGAAACCAAAATTACTTTGAGATTTAATCTTATAGCAGTCAGAATGGATAAGACCAATAAAACCAGTGGCAGTTCATGGTTGTAGAGTGAGGAGAATATTCATTCATTGCCTGTGGGAGGGCAATCTTGTACTGCCAGTATGAAAATCAATGTGGAAGTTTCTCAGGAAGATGAAAGTTAATCTACCTCAAGACCAATTATGCTATTCTTGGGCATATCCCCAAGAATGTTTCATCCTATCACAGAGAAACTTGCCCAGCCATTTTCAATGCTGCTCTATTCATCATAGCAGAAATTGGAAACAACCTAGATCTATGTCAACAGAAGAATGGATGATGAAAATGTCGTACATTTATACAAAGTACTATTACTCAGTCATTAAAAATACATCATGAAATTTGCAAATAAATGGGTGGAAAAAATAATCTCAAGTGTTGTAATCCAGATGTATAATGAAAAATATGGTATGTATTCACTTATATGTGCATATTAGGTTTTAATTCACTGATAACCAAGCTACATTCTATAGAACCACAGAAGTTAGGTAAAGAGTAACTGACTATGGGAGACAGATAAACCTCAACAAGCTGAAATAGAATAGATATTTATGGATGGATGAGATTAAGGCTGGAACACCAAGATTAAAAGGGAAAGGAAAGGGGAGAACAGGGATGAGTGAGAATAAGTGAGGAGAGAGCTAAAATTATGGGTCTTTCCATGGTTGGTATGAAACATAATGCAGGCAAAGCTTAATGTATATGAAAGCATACTTAAGGAAATTGCGTAGGCCGGCCAGTCTGGGCCTCCCTCAACCCGTGGGGAAACAGGGTCCTAGTCAGGTCGACAAGGCGTCAGTGAGAATGACAAACAGAGTAGACACAAGGAAGTTCTGAGTCTGAGTGTAATTCTTAAAAATGGCATCAGGCTTTTATAGTCATTACAAAAGAGAAATGAAAAATCTGGCAGCTCAACAGTTTAGGTACCTCTGAGGCCACCTGAAACACACTGAGTCTAAAGCAGCCGCCTCTTCTGGATAGACGCTGCACCCCTCCCCTCCCCCCACTGGGCCTGAGTGCTTTGGGCCTGGGAGGCTGCTGACTGCATGAGGCTCAAAGCTCAAATGCTCTCTCTCGAATCTGAATGTCTAAGTAAGTGCACAAAGTGAAAACCAGGCTTATATAGCACACAGAAAATAGAGCGAATGACAAAAGTCACATAGGCAGGTGAGGGCCACATCAAGGTCAGTAAGATCAGACAGCAAGACAGAAGTCACATAGGCAAGTGATGGTCATATCAAGGTTGGTAAGTCAGGCATCCAGGTGCAAAGCAGAAGAGCAGTGGTGCCCTTCCCACTGGGGCTGTCTTGGCAGTCCCAAGCTAATTCACTGGGTCTGTGGGAAGAAAGCACCAGGAAGTCCCAATCTAGCAGTTCCTGAGAATACCCTTAAGTGAGGGAAGCCCTTTAATTACTCTCTGGCATGTAAAGCAGTTCTGTCTTCTGAGGGACTGCCCTGAGAATTCCAACTATGCTTACAGTTAGCAATAGTGCCTGAACTCTATTCCTAACTCTGAGGACACCTTGTCTGATAAGGTAGAAATTCCAAGCTAACGACAGCTTGGTAATAAATTAGGATATATTGGAACATTTTGCTGGCCAGGGAACAATATTTAATATTAGTTTTAACTATTTATGAACCATTTTTTGGAGCACCTTTATGCCTGAATAAGAAGGCATGTTGACTATTGAAGAGACTAAGCTGGAACATATCTGAATTAGGAGATGCCAGTGACTGACTGAATACCCAGGAGGCAAACTCCCTTTGAAGCCCTACACCTCTGGTCTGTGATCAGGCCTTCAAGCCTAACACTGCAGACTTTACTGGAGTAGACAAGTTGGCATGGCAGGAAATTACCATATAATATCAAGACAAAGCTCCAATTGGACATCTCTTGTTAACAAATGAAATTTATGATACTTGGATTGGATTGTTGGCCAAGGGGTCCTATATGAATCTTCAAACTCAAGACTATTGGTTAAACTCAACATCTGATAGAACTCCCCCTTACACATACACACACACACAAAACATTGCTGAATAAAATACTTATACAACTCATTAAACAAGAAGAATAACTTTCTTTGGCACTGCAAGAGATTATCACTTCAAGTGAGCTGGTGTCTTATACACAAACTTTACCTTATGTTATAGCATCTTTGTAAAAGTAATAAGCTCTGCATGGTACAAAAGAACAAAAAATATAAGGAGCAACCAATCTAAAACCCTTTGGTTTACTATAATAGACTCCCTGCAAGTTATGCAAGGGCTGTGTGACCCAATGCATATGGGAGTAAGTAACCAGTAACTGATTTGCCTTCAGGCCGACTCCATAATATAGAACTGTTTGGGTGACTAAGGACCAGGGAGTGGGTAGCAAAAACACCTACAGTAAAACTTAATACTATTAGTTTCAAAAACAAACAAATAGAAAACCCAAAGTAGCATAAAATGACTTCTAATGACATTCTTCCACACTCAGATCAGCCTTGATCAACCTTCATCAAGGAATCTCCCTGTCCCAATCCCCTGCAGCACATAATTAGAAATACCTAGACCTACAGCCTGGCATTACCAAGAGAGTGAGAAACTCTAGGGCATTCAGCCCTAAACAGGCATCTCCCTCAAATTCCTCCATCAAGGCTCAGGAAACCTTACAGAAAGAGAGGCAGAAAGAGTGTAAGAGCCAGAGGGTATAGAGGAGAACCAAAAAATATTGTATACTAAATCAACAAGATAGACATTCATTTGAATTTACAGATACAAAGAGAGAGAATTTACAGAGCCTGCATAGGTTGGTACCAGGACGTCTGTTTACATATTACAACTTCCAGATGAGTGTTTATTGAGATTCTTGAATACAAAAAATGAGTAGATTTCTGGTTCTTGTACCTTCTCTTGGACTCTTTTCTCTTTCTGTTCACTTGTTCTGTCCAGGTCTGATTTGTTAGATTTTGTTTTGTCTTATGATATTATAATATAATACAAAATAAAACTAGATTTTTGATATGCATTGTAATTTTTTAGAGTTTTTGCATCAACCCAAAACTGTATTATGTTCCCTTTTCTTCTGTGGCTTGAACATCTTGCTGCAAAGATCATTATATTGCAATCGTTTAGATCTTTATTTCCAAAGTATATGTAAGCTTCCAGTATCAGTAGTTGGTTGTAGAGATGATACACGGAACCAGCTATAATGAAGTAACAGTGAAAAGCAACTGGATAGATCCTGTCCTACTAGCAATAAGGCTGTTTTGGAAAAAGAAAGACGGATGCATGTTCTACTCCAATCATCAGTATCAACCACAGCAATAACAAAATCATCTACAATGTCCCAAAGTGCAGCTTGTGAGAAAAGACCTTTTCTGGTTTCATGAATTGGTCTCCATTTACTCCTCCCAGATAGCAGGGTTGTACATTTGGAAAGGCAGTGCTACATTTAATCTATTCTGACAGAATCTTTAACAGTGCACACTGGTGACATGAATGTTCAAATGACTGCAGTGCCCAGTGAAACAGAGCCTAATTGTCTTATTAAACCATTTTAGAGGTTGTATTTATTTATCAGTAGAAGGTGTTATAGAGTGGAAAAATAGAGCTTTACTTGCATAAAGGTTATGGAATGTGTACTTTAACTGCCATTATAAAAAAAAAATCTATGTTGAAGACAGGTTTAGAGAAAAGAGTACAGTTATACTATCCTAAAAAATTACATAAAAACTAACTGAAGTCCAATGACATTTTAACCTGCTGTTTTTAACAGTAGGAAGGGGATTTTTAGCTTGAGTTTTAAAATAAATTATTTCAATTTCCATTTAAATGCTACAGTTCAATTTTGAATGAAGATTTCAATGTGGTTGCTGAGTTCATCAGCCCTGAAAAATATTATTATTATTGGATATTTTCTTTATTTACATTTCAAATGTCACCCCTTTCCCAGTTTCCCCCATCCTGGAAACCTATCACATCCTCCCTCCCCTTGCTTCTATGAGGGTGTTCCTCCACTCACCCACCCACTCCTACCTCAATTCCCTCCATTCTCTTTACACTGGGGCATCTATAAAGCCTTCATAGGATCAAGGACCTCTCCTCCCATTGATGCCTGACAAGGCCATCCTCTGCTACATATGCAGCTGGAGCCATGGGTTCCTCCAGGTGTACTCACTCCTTTGTTAGTAGCTTAGTTCCTGGGAGCAATGGGGGCTCTGGTTGGTTGATATTGTTTTTCTTCCTATGGGGTTGCAAATCCCTTCAGTTCCTTCAGTCCTTTCTCTAACTCCTCCACTGGGGACCCTGTGCTCAGTACAATGGATGGCTGTAAGCATCTGACTCTGTTATTTGTAAGGCTGTGGGAGGGAGACAGCTATATCAGGTTTCTTTTAGCAAGCATTTCTTGGCATCTACAATATTGTCTGGATTTGGTGACTATATATGGGATGAATCTCCAGATAAAGCCATCTCTAGATGGCCTTTCCTTCAGTCTCTCCTCTACACTTTCTCTCCATATTTGCTCCTGTGAGTATTTTGTTCCCCTTTCTATGAAGGACATGACTAATATTCTATTTTTATTTCTTTTTCTTTTTGTTTTTACAATACTTATTTCTCTCCTTTCTTCCCTCTAGACCTCCCCAAATATCATGCCTTGTTCCTTTTGTATTCATGGCCTCATTTCCATAAATTACTGCAAAGGACCAGACAAGGCCTGAAGAGAGATTTGTGAAAGAAGGGGTGCTTGGGAGCTGGGAAACAAACAACTCAAGTCAAATTGTGAGTCCAGACTGACGCCCAGGTCCTGCTGGCAGGGCTTTCCAGAATGTTCTCTGTCTTCTGCTCTCTTCTAGACAGTTTCTTTTTCTTTTCCTTGCTATTGTAAAAACTCTCTGGTTGAGACAATTCTCTCTGCTAGTAAAAATTGTAAAAGCTACATGGATAGTTCATAGCTGAATAGAACAAAGTCAGAAAAGCTGCGATAAAAAATTATTAGATCTTCTTTCTGACCATGTCAGAAATCCTGTTAGAAAAAAAAATCCTTTTTTTTGTGTATGTGATAGTGTTTGTTTTTATCATGCTGAGAATAGTATCCTAGACAATGTTTATCTTCTGAGAGGATCTTAAATCCCCAAGGATCTACCATTTGTAGGCCAGCTCTTCTTCTTCTTTTTTTCTTTGATTGGATATTTTCTTTATTTACATTTCAAATGTTATCCCCTTTCCAGGTCTACCCTCTGGAAATGCCCTATCCCTTCCCCTGTCCCCCTGCCTCTAGGAGGGTGCTCCCCAACCCACTCATCCACCCACTCCAGCCTTTCCACTCTGGCTTTCCCCTACACTGGGACACCGAACCCCCTCAGGCCCAAGTGCCAATCTTCCCATTGAAGTCCAACAAGGCCATCCTATGCCACATATGCGGCTGGAGCCATGTGTCCCTCCATGTGTACTTTGGTTGGTGGTCCAGTCCCTGGAAACTCTGGGGGTCAGGCTGGTCGACACTGTTGCTCCCTCTATGAATCTGCAAACACCCTCAACTCCTTCAGTCCCTTCTCCAACTGAGACTGAGTTCAGTCCAGCGGTTGACTGTGAGCATCCTCCTCCATATCTGCAGAGGTCTCAGACAGCTCAGCTCTCTCTTTCTCCCTAGAGACAATTCAAAAGAGAAACTGCTATCACTTTCTGCTAGGTCACTGCATACAGACCAAACCCACAATTTTTTATTTACATATCAATTCCGTTGTTTATTACAGATTCCCTTTTGGTTATCCTAAGAATCAGCATCCTATGAACCACACGCTTCTTAATTTTGAAGAAACAAGAAGCACACATTTCCTTTTACCATTGCAAAAGAAGTCAGGGATTTGCCTACCTCTGTTACACAGGGATGCTAAACTAGCTAGGTAGGTCCCTGTTCTGAAATTACCATTCCCACCACACTTGGGTCTAGTCTTGATCTGTCCCAGGCTGACCCTGAACTCAGGAGCCCTTCTGACTTTGAAAACCTAAACAAAATTCTTAACTGGGTGGGATCTCTGGTGATGAACATTCCTTAAACCTCTTTATATCTTTCCTTAGTAATTTTCTAACAAGTAGGTTCACAGCACAGCTTCTTTTGTCCTTTAGATTCGCGAAGCCCCTCATATAATTCATATTGTATCCTTACTTTTTTGCATACTGGAGAAATTATATATTTTCAAACTCATGTATTTGGAGCTCTTCCCCATAGATTTGAGGGCTGTCCCGAAGGGCCCAGTCCTTACCATTTTGCTGAGACGTAGCCACAGCCCCGACTCCTGGACTTGTACTGTTTCTATCATGGAGTCGAGAGTGTTAACAGAGAGAACATTCCTCAGAAGGAAAGAGTTCTCCACTGCCAGTACTGGTTCCAGAAAACATGATCATTATTACATAAACAGCCGCCATGGACACGCCTGTAAGCTCACACTGAGGCCCTGTCCGAGGGGCAGAATCCATTCCACTCTGTCTGCATCAAGGCCAGCCTGGCTTGGCAAATTACTATCACATTCACATATGTCTATTCATAAACATATATCCATATATATAACTTGGACAGTCTTTATAATGTAACTCATATGAATGTTTTCGGGACTGACCGTTTGATATTGGTTAATCAATTCATGTTCTCATTCTTGGTGAAGAGCGTTTCTCCCATTCTCAGCATTCCTTAGTAGCCTGTAGCTTGTTTTGGATTTGAGGCCTATGAGCTTTACTCCACTAACTGCCATTTTCCTGGGCAGCACCCTTTTTCAGCCCATGTTGAACAATTTTGATAATGTGACTTTATGACTGGAAGTCATGACATTACTAGAAGACACATTATCATAGGAAACTAGGTAATCCTATGGCTCTTTCTTGTTAACCCCTTTTGTTAATGTTTTCTGAACATTAGCACAGTGTGTTTTATAGATGTATCCACTGTGCCAAGGAAACCACACAATCCCTAACAACAATGTAACATTTGCTCTTTCCTAGTCCAGGAAACTTCTCTTTGCATGGGATGGATCCTACTCCAGATAACCATGGGAGCTTGTTTAATACAACTATAATCTCTCTTGTAACTTAGTGTTGTCCTATAGACAGCAAAAGTTACACAGAGTATGTGTGCAGAATTAACACTTTTAGATGAATGAATAAAGGACAGTATTTTAATGATATATATGCGTGTGTTTATCTTTCTAACACTTTCTATTTTTTCTTAATTTTATCCTCTCTTCATGAGCATTGCTTGGAATAGCATAACCACATTTATTTCAAGACTACAGACTCCCCAGATTACTTAGAAAATGATAAGGAGAAAATACTCACTAGTTGATTATTGTTAAATGTCTCTCATCTTCGTTGTTCTGTAGAAGGCTCCTTCTGCTGCTGTAATTTTCATGCTCAAACTCCCACATGAAGGCCTACATTAATTAAACGAGATAATCATGTAAAGAGAATATATACTTTAATAAAAAATACGTTTTTACTTTTGTATGCTATGTGATGTTATTTCAGAATTTGATTCATAATTACAATCAAGCTTATTTATCAAACGTTGCCAAAATTGTAGAAAAATAAAGATGGTCCTGAAGTTGACTTAATGCAGGTATGATATCATGTAATATTATAAATTACTCTGAACTTACTTTAGAACAGTCATGGCTATTTCTTTTCATTATATATATGCATGTATGTGTACATATATGTATGTAATAGAAGTATGGATAGAGTTGAAGAGGTGGCTCCGTGGTAAGAACACTTACTGCTCTTGAGGATGTTTTGGACTCCATTCACAACACCCAATAGTACCCTCCACCTGTCTGAAACACTAGATTCAGTGAACCTGATGTCATTGTCTGTCCTCTTTGGAAATTAGGGACATAGGTGGTATATGTCCATAAAATAAAATAATTAAATCTTTAAAAATCATTGTGTAGATTTAGTCCATTGATACAAAGGTATTTTATATATGAATAAAATGATAATATTTTATTTTAAAAATATGTATATTAATATTTTTCTTAATTATATTGATATTTGTATGCCTATGTATAGGACTTTTTTTTACACCTCAGTGCCCCAATGTGTTGTAATTACTACTGCTGAATTTAGAGATCATAACTGTCCACCCACTGGATATCCATCCACGGGTACTGAGAACAGTTTAGAGAAAAGTTTAGATTATGTACATAGGACGTGGGTGCTATTAATCACTGAGCAATTATATTTCCAGCCCTGAAATTATTCTTAAATCATTTTACCATAAATTTAGATTCAAGGGTTCTAATGTAATGATTAGAATGTGTATCATACAAAATTAAGCAGTTTAATACAAAGTCAAAAATTAAGCTTTGAGAAATATCAGAGATCAGTTCATAGAAATATGTTAATCTGTACTTGTGTTATTACTAAAAACTATGTCTTGTTCAGCATATTTCTATTTTTTCTCAGAATAAGAAGAGTCAATGTTGTGTTTTGTGACTCTCTTAATAACTAAATTTCAAAATATTAACTTTTTATTAAATTAGCTGTATTCTTAACCTTATGAAAATTAGAAGAATAAATTCACATTGCTTTACATATTCTACAGTGACTTGTTTTTTCTTACATATAGACTAAAAAGCATAAATTGTTTGATATTATTAAAACAATCATTTTTGACATCCTTCTTTTCCTATCTAGGACATTTTATACTACTTTGTTGTTACAAAATAGTGACTTTCCACATCAAACTTAATTAATTAGCATATATGTATGTTTTATAATATACTTTATATTTATATTCCCGAATAGAATAGTTCCACCTTCTAAGTCCATTTAAGTCCATTTAAATTTATTTGTAGTATTCTCAAGGCTGACAATTTGGTACAAGATACCAAATTGGTGAGTTCTTCACTCCCATCATTCCTTAATTGTTATTAATTCTTTGTGTAAAGTTGATATCTAAAAGGCTTAATACCTTCCAGATTTTCATATATATTTACAAAAGAGTTTAAAAAAATAATGTTTGTGGACTTAAGTCATTATTCAAAACAATGATCTTAAATTTAGGAAAATGAGCCAGATACATAATAATTTGGTTAAAAATATTTCTATGTTTTTACAAATAACACATTTTAGACTCATAATTTACATATACTGATTGTTAACACTACTATATTTATATACATCTCTTTTCTATAACTATTTGGTGAGTCGAGCAACCAGAGAATACTGCCTCTTAGTATTAATGAGGCCAAGAAGCATCCCTCTCATACCACTTATGTAGAATATTTGAATTTCTACTAATATATATATTTCCAAATAACTCATAGTTTTTTAAAGTAATTTTGTAAAATCATAAAAATTTCAGCATATAACTGTAAAATCTCATTATACTTAGTTCTTCATTAGAACTCTGAACAATATACTGAAATATATCACTCCAGTACTTTATCAACAGTACACATCTTTTAATACTTTACATTTCAGACCATGATACTTCTGTACATTCAGAACATTGTAACTTCTTAATATAACCAAAGGTGATGTTATCCAACTAAACAGGACACTCTTCCATACCAATTTCTACTCTTCTTATGTTGCTACCAATACAAAAGTAATCACATTTTCATTGGGTCACTGAAGAGACCTGTTATTTCATGCACATACACATATATTTAAAAATTCCTAAATATTATCTCTCCAGTCCATATAACAGTACTTATATGTATGTTCTCATGGCTGAATATTTAGCTTTCAGCAGTCAATTATTGAGCTTCTAGGAAGACATTATCTAAGCTTTCCTTAGTTGTTTATACTCCTTTATGTAGAGTTGAGGCCTTGGGGGCTTTTTTTCATCCTCTTTGTTATGTCTATTGTTTTGCTTTGTTGGTTAACACATGTGTGGTCATGGTTCCAAGACTTTATGGATCTAGCAACTGACATTTCAAAGAGAGAAAATCTTACAGACAACACCTTCTAGATCTTAGGATCTTTCTGTGTCTCTTCTATAATGCTCCCTCAGCATAAACTGATAGATTGTTTTGAAGATTTATCAACTAGGACTGGGATCCACACTCTGCATTTTGATTTGCTATCATTTGCTGAACTGATCTCCATCTCCTCTAAAAGGAAAATTACTTAATGAAGGCTGAGGGCTATCTCCCTATCTCTAGGAAGAAGGATTGACAGATTATGGTTGGGGATTATGCTAGTTTAGTGAATTCAGGGTAGTAGATTCCACTCCAATAATCATGCTACCATTTATTCAGTCAGGTTCCCAATACCAGGAATAGTTGTTCTCTTTTTGAGTAGCTCTTAAGTCCAATAGAAATCCGTTAGCTACAATAAAGATTTGTATGCCAAAATTACAACCTTAGAGTTCTAATTATATGCTGGTCATTGTTGAACTTTGTTGGCATCCTAGTTGGCTAGGAATGTTGGTTGCCTCTCTCCTTTGGTAGCTAGCATTGTAACTTCTGGTTTTTTGTTTGTTTGTTTTTGAAGAGCTGCATATAGCTAAGTGTGCAATATATAGAGGAGGACACTACATTTCTGGAAGTTTTTCTTTTATTTACAGAACCCTGAGATTACAGATATACCACTCTTTCCCATTATGCAGAGCTAGCTTTGAATTCACATACTTATGCTGACAAGGGAAGTTCTTTATGGGGCTGTATCTCTAGCCCATTTTTATCTCTTCACAAAAGAATGTGTTATGGAAGGCTTTTCATTAAGCTCTGTAGAACCTAGATAATTATTTTAAAACATCTTTGACAAATAACTCAAAATAAGCTTTCTAAGTAACGATAATTGCAAAACATCGGAAGAAGATGCTTTTATCATTGTAATTAAGCTAAAATTATTATTTGACTTAAATGAACAATGTAGGGTTATAAGTAATATATTTTGAATATCTGTTAATGAAACTGCTCTGACCAGTATTTTGCAAAGGCAAGATGGGTAATCTTAATAACCATGTTTCTTGAGGATTAAATCCTTTTACTTTAGTAAATGCAACATAACAAAGCAGGAAGGTTAGACCAAATTTTGAGTTTCTCATTCATACAAAAGAATTTCAAAAAAAGCTAACAGAAGGAATACAACTATTTTAATATTAACTTTAAAAAGATGATGTATCTTAAAATATGAATAATACTACTATATTTATTGTATCAGATGAGCAGTAATTATAAATTTGCAGTAAAATGTGAAAGTTTATTCTTAATATTTTAACATCAACATGTACAAGAGATATTTTCATATTAGCTCCAATTTCCTACATTTTTATTTTTACTATTACCATGAAATATTAGAAACATTTGTAGTCATTTATATACATTTATAATTTGTTTGAGAATATTCTAAGTCAGTTATGTAATTACAAAAGGTTTTTTTTGTATTTTTGTTTTGTTTTTTTGTTTGTTTGTTTTTTTTTCGAGACAGGGTTTCTCTGTGTAGTCCTGGCTCTCCTGGAACTCACTCTGTAGACCAGGCTGGCCTCGAACTCAGAAATCTGCCTGCCTCTGCCTCCCAAGTGCTGGGATTAAAGGCGTGTGCCACCACCGCCCGGCTACAAAAGTTTTTATTTTTAGAGAATCCCTAAATGTCAAGGTTCTCATTACTAGTGAAAGCTTAGTTACTTACCCTTCATTTTTTCATTTAATGATCTCTTGTGGATATTATTTTGCTGGTACCATTTCGGTCACAGAGAAAGTAAAGCAAACCACGGTCTGATTTTACAGGTTTCTTTCTGATAAAGATATAAAGTTAGATATGTATACAAACAGATAAAATACTGTACTAAAAACACACAGTACAATTCAATAATGATATTCTAAGAATGTTAATCAATGAATATAATTCTGGCATTCTGTTTTATATTCTCTTACATTTGCAAGCAGTTTCAGAATACAACAGTAACATAAATGCCCAATGTACTTATGCCTCTATTACTTATCATGTTTATTTGATACCTTAGTACACCCAATTGTATTCACTGATATTATTAAAATCTTAAACATAAAACTACACAAAACATACATTATTTTAACCAAATAATATTTAGTATTCAATAGTTTGAGTTTAGTTCTATATGATTTTTGCTTTGGTTTTGTTTATCCCATTATTGTAACTCTTAATCCTTATTTTAGTGCCATTAGCACTGGCTGACTTTTTTCTACTATTTTGTCACATGCTATGCATCTTATATAGTCAATGTGGGTGACCTCAGCCAAACTGGCCAACAGGGATGAGATGGAACCTGAAGAAACCACCTCCATTACATAAACAGGGACACTAGTGGAAGGAGTGGGACACCAAACCACCTTCAAAATTTTGACCCAGAATTGTTTCTAAAAGAAATACAGGGGCAAAAACTGAGAAGAGACTAAAGGAAAGGCAGTCTAGTAACCAACTAAACTTGAGATCCATCCAACAAAGATCCAGTTTGGCAGGCACCAAAAATGGACACTACTACTGATGCTATGTTTTGCTTGCAGACAGGAGCCAAGCATGGCTGTCCTCTAAAAGGCTACACCAGCAGCTGAATGAGACAGATGCAGATACTTGTAGTCAGTCATTAGACTGATGTCAGGACCCATATGGAAGAGTTAGGGAAAGGATTGAAGGAACCGAAAGAGATGGCAACCCAGTAGGTAGAACAACTATGTTGACTGACCTGGACAGTGGGGAGCTTTCAGAGACTAAACCACCAACCAAAGAGCATAGATGGGCTTGTCCAAGGACCCTGGCACATATGTAGCAGAGAACTGACTGCCTTATTTGACAACAATGGAAGAAGATGCACCTAATCCTGTAGAGACTTGATGCACCAAAGAAGGGGGATACCTGGAGTGGGATAAAGGGGAACATCTGGATTATTCCGAGCTTCTGACTATTATAAATAAGACTGCTATGAACATAGTGGAGCATGTGTCCTTATTACATGTTGGAGCATCTTCTGGGTATATGCCCTGGAGTGGTATAGCTAGGTCCTCAGGTAGAACTATGTCCAGTTTCCCAAGGAATCATCAAACTGACTACCAGAGTGGTTGTACCAGCTTGCAATCCCACCAACAATGAAGGAGTGTTCCTCTTTCTCTACAACCTCACCAGCACCTATTGTCACCAGAATTTTGGTCTTAGCCATTCTGACTGGTGTAAGATGGAATCTCAGGGTTGTTTAATGGAGTACTAATCAACTATTAAAAACAATGAATTTATGAAACTCTTAGAGAAATGGATTGGATCTGGAGAATATCATCTCAAGTGAGGTAACCCAATCACAAAACATTGTATGCACTCACTGATACATGGATATTAGCCCAGAAGCTCAGAATACCCAAGATACAATCCACAAACCACAAGAAACTCAAGAAGAAGGAAGACCAAAGTGCAGATACTTTGATCCTTCATATAAAGGGGTACAAAATATCCATGAAAGGAGTTGCAGAGACAAAGTATGGAGCAGAGACTGAAGAAAGGTCAATCCAGAGACTGCCCCACTGGGAATCCTTCCCATATACAATCAGCAAAACCAGACACTATTGTGGATGCCAGCAAGTACTGGCTGGCAAGAGAGAGCCTGATATAGCTGTCTCTTGAGAGGGTCTGACAGTGCCTGACTAATACAGAAGTAGAGGCTCATGGCCATCCATTGGACTGAGCACAGGATCCCCAGTAAAGGAGCTAGAGAAAGGACCCAAGGAGCTTAAGGGTTTCAAGCCCATAAGGAGGAATAACAATATGAACTAACTAGTACCCTCAGACAGAATTCCCAGGGACTAAACCACCAACCAAAGAATACACATGGTGGGACTCATGGCTCCAGCTGCATATGGAGGATGCATAGAGGATGACCTAGTTGGTTATCAATGGGAGGAGAGGCGTTTGATCCTGTGAAGGCTCTATGCCCCAGGGAAGTAGAATGCCAGGACCAGGAAGCAGGAGAGGGTGGGTTGGTGAGCAGGGGTAAGGGGGGAGGGAATAGGGGTTTTTTGAGGGAAAACCCAGAAAGGGGATATTATTTGAAATGTAAACAAAGAAAATATCTAATAATAAAAAAAAGAAAGGGAAAGGGGTTGGCATGAAGAAGACTGGGAGGTGGGATCGGGAAGAAGACAACATTTAGGATGAAAGTAAATAAAATAATTTATTAAAAAATAGAAGTCAATTTTTCAGTTGATTTAGATACATAAAAAGTCAGAAGTCAATTTATTATTATTTTAAATTATAATGGTAGGGAACTTCAAACTCTTATCATCAAAACGATAAAATGAGCTTGATGTTCATATGTCCATTGTGTTAAAATGGGCTTTCCTTGCAAGGTAGCACAAATTGTCATGTGTCGATAGCTTAAATATAATTTACAAATCATTGTAACCATATCTTTCAAAATGTGTGGTCATAAGAGTAAAACAATTATGAGATCATGAATCATTACACTATCATGAATCATTAACTTTGTAAAAAACATTTTAATAAAGTTTAATAAAGTTTAATAATATATTTCAGATAGAAAAGACACATTCAGAGGGACAGAATAACTTATATAATCTATTTCAAAAGTGAACAGAATAAAATTACCAAAACTGTAATTGTATGCCCAGCAGCTATCGATTTTCATGAGGTATTACTAGAATGATCAAAAAGAAAGGGTCAGTTTGCACAACAAGCTCTCAGGAATGATGAGACAAAGGCAGAATAATTTTATTTAAAAAGATCATAGTCTTAATGACAATGGTAGAGTCACCAAGAAATACAACTTTATTCTGATTTTGGCTGAAGGCTGCAGCATTGTATGCTGGTTTCTGTGTTTACTTTCTGTTGTAGAAATTAGACTTCATTGATTTGAAACCTACAATATTTTATTTTAATGAAAGTTTGGGCATTCAAAGATCTAATACAGCATGGATTTCTTCCTACGTTGGCTCGGTGACAGTTGCCAGGGGACACACTGCCATGTTTTTAAATAGCTTTCTGATGCTGCGCTGACCTCTGGTATTGAATGCTCCATGTTTCCTTTCAATGGGAAGGTAGGTTTGTGCATTTTCAAAAACTGACAGTGTCACAAAGGAACTAAAGAATAGTTATTCTCTGAACCTTGAAAGTGACTTTTGTGTGGCATACAGGAAAATAGGGTGAGCATTTACCTCCTGGAACATTTCAGTTTTCCAGGACAAAGCTATGTTATAAGGTAACCATTTTTGTATGTGTGTGTGTGTGTGTGAATTTCAGAAAAGTTAAATCCATATGCACTCTTAGAAGAGACATTTTATTATAACAAGAAAAATGTGTTGATCTAGAGCAGAGTGATTAGGCCATTTGTCAAAGAGAGTTACTGTTTCTGATAACATTTACAGGTCACACATACTTTTCAAATCTCTATAGAAGTAGGCTTGCTCAAATGGAACTTCCCCACCTGAATGGGTGTGATTGATCGTTAAAAGTAAAGAGTGAAATACTCTGTGAAATACTTTCTACACTTACATTACTGATGGGGAAACTTGGAATGGAATTTAAAAAGAGTATTATGTCCATTGAAAAGTTTTAGTAATGAGTATAATAAATGACTGATATTTTAGAAAGCTAAGCATTATGCTGCAGCTTCATACAAATTTTATTACTGAAACAATACTATGACAAAAGCACTGTCCTGGCCTTAAGATGGAAATTCTCTTTAAATGTTATAGAATTTCAAAAATTCTATTTGATTAGATGACTTAATATTTTATAAATGTCAAGTGGCATTGGATTATTACATATCTTTTTAAAAATATATATGATGGAAAAACCAATTTTACTTAATTTAAAGCAGAATATTGGGTAAAATATTTCTATAGGATAAAAAAGCTTTTAAATGTCTATACATTAAGCTATTATGCATATTTCTTAATCAAAGATACATATATATATAAATAAATAAGTGTGTTTATATATACACACCTATACTACATCTCAATTTAGTTTTAATCTGACCTTTATTAGGAATCATTTTTTATTTTTATTCCATGCTAATTTCCAAAGTAAGAATATCTAAGAAAACAAAAACTTGTTGGTTAAAAGGCAACATTTTTCCATCAATATATGTGTATGGAGTTACAGTGAAAAGGAAATATCAAAATTATAAATTTCAGCAACATTTAGAAACTAGAATTGACTTATAACCTGTTAGAAAGTGCTTTGTTCAGCAGCTCCTTCACATACTAAAATTAAACAATACAAAGAAGGCTTAGCATGACCACTGTGCAAGGATGGCACACAAATTTATAAAGCATTCTATTTTTTGAAAAAAAAAACCTAGGGAATGTATTGCTCAAAATATTTCCTCTATTCAAAATAAATTCAGACTAAGATTCACCTGAATCATAGACTCTCAGCATTCTTAATGCATACAATTTTGATACAATTCCTCATGTAGTGGTGAGCACAAACCATAAAAGTATTTGTGTTGCAGTTTCATAACTGTAACTTTCCCATGGTTATGAATCACAATATACATATATACCTGATATGCAGCATATCTGATATGTGATCTATGTTAAAGAGTTGTTTAATTCCCAGAGGGATTACAAAGCACAAATCATACAACCATAAAATTATAAAACAGAGCACTTTTAGGAAATTTTAACTTTAATGACAATAGTTTGTAATATATATTAAAATATCCCATATATATAAGTTAAAATTAATTTTATATATTTTTCTCATAAAAATGGACTGATTTTTAACCAATGTGTGAGTATATGTAAATTTTAATTGAAGCAAATCTGTAAGTAGTCTCTGAGTCTTTCAACACCTAAACTACTGTGGAAATATTTTTTCTTTTTAAATTACTTTAACTTTAGCATGAAGACTTCTATGGCTTATCTCTCTCTCTCTCTCTCTCTCCCTCTCTCTCTCTCTCTCTGTCTCTCATTGGAGACATTCTCAATTTATTTATTTCAACTACATTAGTCCACATACTTCTCTGTTATGGCTATGAAATCCATCACTGTTGTTCATTCAGCATCTCCAAGGCTTGCCTTAGAGGGGTGTGAGGGAATTGGAGAATTCCACAGGAAGGGATCCTGTGGAAGTTACTGGTTTTAATATGTAATATTTCTAACAAATGAACTGATGGTGGGTACAAATTCATTACTTGTAGTCAGAAGTGTCAAGAAATGCTAATTTTCATAATATGTGTATACATATATGTATGTATATAATTATATGATGTTTTAGATAGTCATGTATGCAGTCATATATATATATATATGAAAACATTTAATTTCAGGAGTATGCATTAATTCAAATTCATAATATTATGGAAGTCATGGAATTTTTGTGTTATGATTTTCTTATGTTAAACATATGTAAAAACAAGTATTATTTAGTTTACTAGTTATTTGTATGCTCAAAATTGTTATAACTTAGCAGAATATTTATGCAGATTCAAATAGTACCTATACAGTTTTACAAATCATAGCTGTATGCCAACATGTATAATAATGTTACACATTTTTTAAAATAATGATATTCCTCGTATAGTATCATAGACATAAAACTCTGAAACATCGCATCAAATTTAAACATAGATTAGTCTACTAGCAAAGTTTGACTTATGATCTATTCATGGGTGAAGAATATGCCTGTCAGATAGCCAATATACAGTAATATTTGCTTAAATAAATGCAAAAAACTAAGGCAAACTTGATATAAAGGATGTCTATAGCATCAGAAATACAGATTAGAGACATGTCAAGAAGTTTTAAAAGCCCAAGATTTTTTCCTAATATGTTCAGGTTTCATTTTTTATAATGGGGCAGTGACATTAAAATGACATGAAATGTCAAGACTCCAGACATTAATCAGGTCATTGGAGACATTCTCAATTCATTTATTTCACTATATTAGTCCACATACTTTTCTGTTATGGTTATGAAATCCATTACTGTTGTTCATTCAGCATCTCCAAGGCTTGCCTTAGAGGGTTGTGAAGGAATTGGAGAATTCCACAGGAAGGGATCCTATGGAAGTTACTGGTTTTAATATGTAATATTTCTAACAAATGAACTGATGGTGGGTACAAATTCATTACTTGTAGTCAGAAGTGTCAAGAAATGCTAATTTTCATATTTTATCTTTTCCTATCCTGATGGTTTAATTTAGGCATTTTAAGTAAAGAATGATCTGCTATTTTTCCCCATTGTGTAGTGATAGCTGCTATTAAATTTCTACTCTTAATTCTGTTGGATTCTGCATCATATTGTTATTGAAAAAAGTATTCTCAAAGACAGTATGCTGCTTAAAAAATAAATAAAGGCAAGACATTAAAAGATGAGATTATTGTAATAGACCATACCACATAAACATTGAGGTAATTATATTGGGTCTGATTCTCAAGTGAACCAAGGTTATAAAATTAGTTGATAATACCCATCCTACTTAATAATTCACATGTGCAATAATTCACCATATCTGTGTATGAAATTGACATAGTGATAATCATGAGAGTTGAAAAATAAATTAAGAATACATTTCTTGTCTACAGACATGAAAAAAATTCAACCTGTTAACTTTTCCTGTTACTTAACTACTCAGCAAAATTTCCTAATAATCCCTTAAATCCATGTGCATAATATGAATTATAAGTGTCAACTTTTCAATATTCACATTCCAGTTCTTTTTGTTTTCTAAAAATGAGTTCTCTATTGATATAAATGGTGTTTATTTTCTTTGTTTTCAAGACAGTGTTTTTCAATATAGCTCTGGCTGTCCTGGAACTCACTTTGTAGACCAGGCTGGCCTCAAACTCAGAAATCTGCCTGCCTCTGCCTCCCAAGTGCTGGGATTAAAGCCACCACTGTCCGGCATATAGTGTTTCTTATATTTTTGGTAGTGAGTCTAGCCTTTAATGGCTGAGCCATCTTTCCAACCTATAAGTAGTGTTCATTAAAAACAGAAATGGGCTTCTTTTTTTCTGAGATTATGAAATTAATGTCAAAGATTATTAAACAATCTGATAAAAAATTCTTGGATTCCTTATTTTTTAAGTGCATTTCTTTAACTTTTCTTTTTTCTTTTTTATTGTTTGTTTTGTATTGGTTATTTTGTTTGCTTACATTTCAAATATTATTTTTCTATGTATGGATATTTATCTGCAGTTATGTGCAACTAAATACTATAGTAACGAATGCCAGAAGAGGCACAGAAAACCCTGAGACTGAATTTACAAAGAATTGTGAGCCAACATTTTTTTGTTTTTGGTTTTTTGTTTTTCTTTTTGTTTAAAATGTATTTAATTTTTTTTTTTTTACAGTCCAGATTTTATCCCCCTTCTGGTCAACCCTCTAACTACTCTACTTCCTATATCCCCTCCTCCCACCTCAACACTATATCCACGAAAATGTCCCCACCACCTCCCCAAACCTCACACCCCCACCACACCAGACCTCCCCACACTCTGGGGTCTCTAGCATCTTGAGGGTTAGGTGGATCTTCTCTGATTGAGTTCACACCCAGCAGTTCTCTGCTGTATATGTATAGGGGGCCACATATCAGCTGATGTATGCTGCCTGGTTGGTGGCCCAGTGTCTGAGAGATCCTGGGGGTCCAGGTTAATTGAGACTGCTGATCCTCCCTCATGGGTGACCTCCTCCTTAGCTTCTTTGCTTTTCCTTAATTCAACCACAGGGGTCATCAGCTTCTGACCATTGGTTGGGTGTAAATCTAACTCTAGCTGCTTGTTGGATCTTTCAGATGGCAGTCATGATAATAGGTCCCTTTTTGTGTCGTCTGTTAGCCTCAGTAATAGCTTCAGGCTTTGGGGCCTCCCCTTGAGCTGGATTTCACTTTGGGCCTGTCCCTGGACATTCTTCTTCTCAGGATATCCTTTTTTTTTTTTTTTTTTTTTTTTTTTTTTTTGAGACAGGGTTTCTTTGTTTAGCCGTGGGTGTCCTGGAACTCACTCTGTAGAATTTGGGTTTCTTCTTATTGCATTTGTGGTTAAATGTTTTGTCCAACAATTGTCTAATTAAATGTTTTACTATGTTATTTTCTAGCTTATAACCTGTAATACATCTAATAGGTATTTCAATGAAAATAACATTTTTATGTTTATGCAATATCCTGCTAAAGACTGATAAATAATTAAGTTATTAGGATTGCTGTATAAGTCAGATAGTGAAACAGAAACTTTTACTGTAACATAGTTTATTAAAACTCTAGTGTGCATGAATTATCAAGGATGGAGAGTGTACAGTAGATTATTTTCCAGTGATACACAGTAGGTGAAATACACTGGGAAAGAGGAGATGCTAAAGGATATAAACTGTGTCATTGAGGTGACAGAAACCTGTGAGCTGGTTATTCTTTGTTAAAGCCATGCCACTAGGTTTGTGTAAATACGTTATTTTAAAAATAGCACCTAACTGACATTAAATGACTTGTATGTACTGCTAATGTATCAACAATGATGATTCTTATCTGTTATGTGAGGCTATACTCTAATGTATCAACAATAATGATTCTTATCTGTTATGTGAGGCTATACTTTTCGATTATATCAATACACAAAAGGCAGAAAACAAGTGCTAGAATTTTTCATCTTTTTTAAAATTATGGTAATCATAAAATCAAACATTCTATTTTCTTTAGTGATACAGAATGTCAAAATACATCTTCAAAATATATATTTACAATCAAGAAAAAAGGATAAGGATTTAAGAATAACTTGATGATATAAAAAAGCAGAATAAAATATGCTGGTCCAATATTCAAATGATTGTCCCAAAGAATTTGCCTGAAAGACTGCCCACAAGCAATGTGCTCATGCCAGAGAATGATACAGTTGAAATTAACAACTAATGAGAAAAATTCAGAATTAGAAAAAAAAAATCTAAACTCAGCTATTTGGATTCCATGAAAATACTCCTGGTTAGGAACTAAGGATTAGTCATTCCAGGTGAGAAGTTTAGCATAAACACAATAACATTGAATTTAAATAAAAACAGGCATAATTATAAAAATATTTATTCATAAAATTACAGTTTGTTATACATATAAATTGATCTTAAATGAGAAATTCATCTTATATTCAATTGTGTTGCTACATATGTTTCCTGAAATTTCATTTTATGGTAGCCCACTGGCATAGCTGTCATGCTTTCTCTAAGTATTACCATCATGAAAATTGGTAGTATTTTAAATTAAATAATGTATTACTTTGTTCATGTTCATATAACCTAGTGCATATCATTCTTTGTAAGAAAACCTTCAAGTTTATACTAAAAATAAGAGGTGGTTCTAAGGTTCTGACATTATTGTAATCTCCTTGTACATATTTTTATAGATAGAAAAATATTTTTCACCCAAATGCACAATTCAATAAAACAAGGCCACTTTCTAACCTAAAGACAGTAGTTTTATTCTTTGTCATAAGAAAAAATATGTTGTGATCTTAACCATGTAATGAATTTAATGGCAAGTCCAGCTACCTTAGGCTAAAGGTGGTAGAGCTCAGACGTTCCTGAAGATGGTCGATTACAGACAAACCTGAGTTATTACTAAGATATTATGTTTTGATAATAGTCAGTAGGAAAAATAAAAAGCAATTAGTGATTTCTAGAGGAGTGCACATTTGCTTGTATTTGATTCCAAATACTTGTTTGAGTGCCACAATAGAACTAACTTTCTGTCTTATTGTTTCTGACAATAGTGCTGTTGGTTTGGGCAAAAGTATACAAAAATGTACAGGAGAATCAAGAACCAGAAAATGCATTAAAAAAAGGACAGGTGAAATTCAATGCTGATTTCATAAACTAAATGTATCCAACTTAACATAATCCTGTCTGGATGGTGATGCAGCATTATGACAGATGGGCTAGCAATGGATTAGACTGGAAAAACTGAGAATTATGACAGTGATACTCTGACAATGTATTGTCCTTAATTGACAGTTACCACACTCCACCTGTGTGTGCTGTAGATTTTAAAGTGTGTTCTCTAGCTGATTGTCTGACTCTAGACAAATAAGAAAGGCTGCAAAATGTTGCTTCTGTGTTTGCTGCCTGCTTTACAAGTGTACATACAAGTTTGAATTATTTGGGACTCATCTTCATTTTTATGGAGTGCTGGATGTTATGATTATAAAGTCCACTTAAAATATTCGAACTTCTGGGAGTGGTTTATGGATCATGAGTTAGGGTAGAAATTATTCCCCAGAGAATGTTACCTTTAATTCAGTGATCAAACTAGGCTTTAATTTACTTTTGAAGCCTTTAACATCACCAGAATAAAATATTTTAATAATCATAGATACCATAGTTATTTTTTATTGTATTTAATATATCTGGTTCAAAAGTCAATTTTCTAGCTGTGGAATTACAATAGAGTTATATAACTGTCATTGAATGTATTTTAAAGGTCTGAGAAACTTTTCACATATTTACAATACGGTGCTAATTTGTTACTTATTATGTTATGAAAATAATTAATTTTTCTATTTTCAGACCTATCAGTATTAAGCCTCAAGTATTCTTTTTTTGAAGACACATTATAAATATTTCATAATTCAGACTGCAAATTACTATAAAAATGTTTACTATACCCTAATTCATTTCTGAAAACGAAAGTTCCTCCATACATCACAGAGAGTCTTACAATACCCAGGTGCTATGAGGCAAAACGTCAGCTTGTGAACTCATTCTCTAACAGCTCTGCTACTATACTTTTATCCCTATGTTTGTGATAAAAATGTGGAAAATAATTGTTTGCAATAAAGGCCTGGCTTAGAGAACTTAAAGGAAAATTCAAAACTTTCTGCATGGAAGGTTTGGGTTATTATCCTTACAGGATTTCAGTGAATTAATATTTTTCTACCAAAGAAGTAAGATAGTACTAAATAAGATTCCAGTGAGTTAAAGAATTATTTATAGCTGGGCGATGGTGGCACACGCCTGTAATCCCAGCACTTAGGAGGCAGAGGCAGGTGGATTTCTGAGTTCAAGGCCAGCCTGGTCTACAGAGTGAGTTCCAGGACAGCCAGGGCTATACAGAGAAACCCTGTCTTGAAAAACCAAAAAAAAAAAAAAAAAAAAAAAAAAAAGGAATTATTTATATTTGTTCCATAGTGAATTTGAATATCCTCATTTTCTTAATTCATGTGATGTCAGAGTATCATATTGAACTTAACTTTTAGTTTAAATCTCAGAAATCTTAGTGTAAGGGTTCTATTTATTATTCTCTTAAAAGTTTGTAAATTCTTCATGTGTTACTTTTCTCATTTCTGTTCTGGAATATCTTAGCAGAAAAACAAAACAAAACAAAACATAACCTTAAGAAACAAGATACTAATGTTTGCTCTTGCATTCAAATCTGTTCAGTGGTTGGAACATCTGGCTAGTTTGTGAGAACAAATGACATTCTTTGTTCCCTTTGTGATAGGCAAGGTTGTAGAGATCTTCAACTGCCACCAGAGTTTATAACCCAGGCACAACAATGTCTTCTAACTAGACCATATGTTTCAAAGTTGACCCAACCTTTGAAAACTGCTATAAGCTGGGGGATCGAGTATTGAACTGTGTGGTCTATGATAAAAGATAGAGCAGTATTTCTCATTCAAATTATCAAGGAGTCTAAAAGTAACAATGATTCTACTTATCAAGAAATATCAACTAAAATAAAACTCAACCAAGTTAAAAACTATAAGTCTCAAAATGAAAGGAACATTAAATTGTAAGAGTAAGGGATGGGGACAAGGTGTAGAACACATTCTATCTGTTCACCAAACAGAAACATTTTACTATAAGCTTCTTAGACAATAAGCTCTCTATTCTTTATAAAGAATTTAATGTCCTAAAAGTTATGTTCAAATATACCCAAAACATTGAGAGTGACCTAAAATCTCTCTCTCTCTCTCTCTCTCTCTCTCTCTCCTTCTCTCTCTCCTTCTCTCTCTTTCTCTCTCCTTCTCTCTCTCTCTCTTCTCTCTCTCTCTCTCTCTCTCTCTCTCTCTCTCTCTCTGTCCCACATCCACAGAACTATGATCATTAAGAATTTTATTTTTTTGATTAAAAAACACAAACATACAGGCATATGTATATATGTATATATATATATATGCATATATACTTGGCTAAAAGTTCGATCATTTACTTACAATATAAAATATATTTTATTGTTTATTTAAAGGAAGATCTTAGGTAACTATCGTTGGGACTGATTTTGCAGGTCCTCTTTTACCCTCTTAAGTGCTGGAATGCAGGGAACGGAATGCCTTAGCTTGTATTTTCATTTCCTTTATTTCAAATTTCCAAATTTCTTGTTTGATTTAGAAACAGACTCCCTGAGGATAATCCTACACAAAATAAGATACTAAGACCTATGAAAATACTATTGTATGTTTAATTAAGGAATAAAATATTTCAAATGAGTATCTGTAACTAAATATGCAAATATACATTAAAATAGAAAATGTGTTTGATAATTTCAAAAACAGTATTACATTTTGTCACAAACAGTATCAAGCCAAAAATCTATTGTTAGTCAAGTAAACATAGCATATATTAAGCAAAATGTATCAAGATAGTTACTTAACATATTTTAATACACATTCAGTGTCAGAGGGAAAAAAGCTTGTGAAGAGATGAATAAAAAAGTTTTCAAAGTTCACTATATGTAAGGAAGCATGGTACTGTTTCTATGAATCATCAGGGTCTTGGCTATTTATTTTTTAATTTAATTTTCTCCTTTTCTTTTATTGAATATTTTCTTTATTTAGAAGTCAATAATGAAATCAAATGTTATCCCCTTTCCAGGTTTGCCTTCAGTAACCCTCCTATCACATCTCTCCTCCCCCTGCTTCTATGAGGTTAGTCCCCCACCCACCCACCCACTCCTACCTCCCTACCCTGGCATTCCCTTACCTTGTGGAATCAAACCTTCACAGGAACAAGAGCCTCTTCTCCCACTGATGCCTGACAAGGCTATCCTCTGCTACATATGTGGCTGAAGCCATGGGTTGCTTCTTTGGTTTATTCTTTGGTTTATTCATAGGTTAATTCTTTGGTTGTAGTTTATTCTCTGGGGGTCTGGGGTAGGAGGGTGGTTCTGGTTGGTTAATATTGTTCTTCCTATGGGGCTGCAAACTCCTTAAGCTCCTTCTATGAACAATACATAAATTAATTACCATAAATTTGACCTTTATGCAATGACAGATCTTGTGGATTTTGCTAAATTCTATTAAGTAGGTATTTTGAGTTTCCAATTGACTTTAGATAACTGTTTTTATTTACCTTTAGTTTCTCTGAATAATACATGTTATCTATATTAAGTTCTAATATTCCCTAACATAAATTTACTTTTTAAAAATAATATGAAAGAAAATTATCCTTAACAAAGGTTCAGTGTAGGTGTGCTTTAGATTCATACAGTATAGATTCTATTTTCTTTCATATAAGGGAGAAGTTATGACTTAGGGGTGAAGTCCTCTCTCTTTTTTTATCCCCTTTCCTAAGTCCCGAACTTGGGTTTTACAGTATATGATTTTAGTTTCTCATTTATAAGACCAGCTCAACAGAATGGACTAGAAATTTTAGTGAGCTCAGTCGGGACTCATCTGTTGTGTCTTTAATAATTACCTCATACACCAAACTTATTTAGTCCAAGTCTTTGTTGTTTAATTTGTTTGGTTTGTCTGACAAAAACTTAACATGAATCAATGCTCATTAAATTCATTATTAAAACAAGTCATCCTAATGGGAATGATTTCATACAAAGTTCAGTTCTCCAAATGTTTGGGGTGTGCAACTTAGACAACATAGGGCAGGAAATGTCACCTGGAACTCTATAGGTACTATATTTGTATAAGTCCATATCCTATGGGATTTGAGGCTTTCTGGTTTCCAATGGGCATCCAGAACCCAGCTATGGGGCATGTGATATACATTTTATGATCATTAAGGTCTGAATATTTCACAATTTAGGTGACTCTTCTGTTTATAAGGTGTGCTTTATACATTTGGAACACTACAAGATTTTAGAAGAATAAAGAAAACACCAAGCTATAGCCTTTATGTCATTTAGTGTCAGAACCTAGTCAAAATAATGATGTATGGAGAACAGTGCCTTGGACAACTGTGACAGAGGCTTCAGGGGAAAAAGCCTTGATCCTGGGTTGTTCTTGGACCTTCTGTACCATCTGTGGCAAACACGTATATTCAATTTATAAGACATCCTTATTCTTTTTTGATGTCAGAACATCACCATAAAACCAAATCTGGTGAAAAGATACACAGAGTTCTGTCCTTGGTGTGCCATGGACCTGGATCTAGCCTTCTGTAAATTCCCAGATATAATATATAATACATACCAGCAAACAGTGTTTAAATTGCTCTGTCCTGAGAAAGTTCTGGGAAAGGGCTGCTCTATTAATATTTAGTATGTGCTTACTGGTGTTGGTTTGCATGGTTTTCTGATCATGTTTTCTGAACTCAAGCAACATTCTCTTGATCATTGATTTCTTTGTTTTATCCATGTATAAGCATACACTGAAACTAGTACCCTCAGAGCTCCCAGGGACTCAACCACCAACCAAGGAGTATACATGGTGGGACTGATTGTTCTGGCAGCATGTGTGTAGTAGAGGAATGCAAAGTTGATCATCAATGGGAGGAGAGGCCCTTGGCCCTGTGAAGGTTCTGTGCCCCAGTGTAGGGGAATGCCAGGGCCAATAAGTGGGAGAGGGAGGGGTAGCAAGCAGGGAGGGAGGAGGCAACAGGGGTTGGTTCTTGTTTTTTGTTTTTTTGTTTTTCGCTTTTTTTTTTTTTTTTT